>NC_057796.1:14703363-14717905 GCF_018294505.1 Triticum aestivum
CGCAGGGCTTCGCCAAGCACCGCGGGAGAGGAGGAGGAGGGAGAGGGGTAGGGCTGCGTCGAAAGAGAGACGTTCTCATGTCTCTTGGGCAACCCAAACCTCAACTATATATAGGGGGGAGGGGGTTGCGCCCCTTCTAGGGTTCTCACCCCAAGAGGAGGCGGCCAGCCCTAGATCCCATCCAAGGGGGGGCGGCCAAGGGGAGGAGAGGGGGGGGGCGCCACTAGGGTGGGCCTTAAGGCCCATTTGGACCTAGGGTTTGCCCCCTCCCACTCTCCCATGCGCCTTGGGCCTTGGTGGGGGGGTGCACCAGCCCACCTGGGGCTGGTCCCCTCCCACACTTGGCCCACGCAGCCTTCTGGGGCTGGTGGCCCCACTTGGTGGACCCCCGGGACCCTCCCGGTGGTCCCGGTACATTACTGATATCACCTGAAACTTTTTCGGTGACCAAAACAGGACTTCTCATATATAAATCTTTACCTCCGGACCATTCCGGAACTCCTCATGACGTCCGGGATCTCATCCGGGACTCCGAACAACATTCGGTAACCACGTACATGCTTTCCCTATAACCCTAGCGTCATCGAACCTTAAGCGTGTAGACCCTACGGGTTCGGGAACCATGCAGACATGACCGAGACGTTCTCCGGTCAATAACCAACAGCGGGATCTGGATACCCATGTTGGCTCCCACATGTTCCACGATGATCTCATCGGATGAACCACGATGTCGGGGATTCAATCAATCCCGTATGCAATTCCCTTTGTCTATCGGTATGTTACTTGACCGAGATTCGATCGTCGGTATTCCGATACCTTGCTCAATCTCGTTACCGGCAAGTCTCTTTACTCATTCCGTAACTCACATCATCCCGTGATCAACTCCTTGGTCACACTGTGCACATTATGATGATGTCCTACCGAGTGGGCCCAGAGATACCTCTCCGTTTACACGGAGTGACAAATCCGAGTCTTGATTCATACCAACCCAACAGACACTTTCGGAGATACCTGTAGTGCACCTTTATAGCCACCCACTTACGTTGTGACGTTTGGTACACCCAAAGCATTCCTACGGTATCCGGGAGTTGCACAATCTCATGGTCTAAGGAAATGATACTTGACATTAGAAAAGCTCTGAGCAAACGAACTACACGATCTTGTGCTAGGCTTAGGATTGGGTCTTGTCCATCACATCATTCTCCTAATGATGTGATCCCGTTATCAACGACATCCAATGTCCATGGTCAGGAAACCGTAACCATCTATTGATCAACGAGCTAGTCAACTAGAGGCTTACTAGGGACATGGTGTTGTCTATGTATCCACACATGTATCTGAGTTTCCTATCAATACAATTCTAGCATGGATAATAAACGTTTATCATGAACAAGGAAATATAATAATAACCTATTTATTATTGCCTCTAGGGCATATTTCCAACAGTCTCCCACTTGCACTAGAGTCAATAATCTAGTCCACATCACCATGTGATTAACACTCATAGGTCACATCACCATGTGACCAACATCCAAAGAGTTTACTAGAGTCAACAATCTAGTTCACATCACTATGTGATTACCACTCAATGAGTTCTGGTTTGATCATGTTATGCTTGTGAGAGAGGTTATTAGTCAACGGGTCTGAACCTTTCAGATCCGTGTGTGCTTTACGAATATCTATGTCATCTTGTGGATGCTACCACGCGCTATTTGGAGCCATTTCAAATAATTGCTCTACTATACGAATCCGGTTTACTACTTAGAGTCATCCGGATTAGTGTCAAAGTTCGCATCGACGTAACCCTTTACGACGAACTCCCTTTCACCTCCATAATCGAGAAAATTCCTTAGTCCACTAGGTACTAAGGATAAGTTCGACCGCTATCATGAGATCCTTTCCCGGATCACTATTGTACCCTCTTGACCAACTCATGGCAAGGCACACTTCATGTGTGGTACACATCATAGCATACTGTAGAGCCTACGTCTAAAGCATAGGGGACGACCTTCGTCCTTTCTCTCTCTTCTGCTGTGGTCAGGTCTTGAGTCTTACTCAATACTCACACCTTGTAACACAGCCAAGAACTCCTTTGCTGATCTATTTTGAACTCTTTCAAAATCATGTCAAGGTGTGCGTTCTTTGAAAGTATCATCGGGCGTCTTGATCTATCTCTATAGATCTTGATGCCCAATATGTAAGCAGCTTTATCCAGGTCTTCCTTTGAAAAACTCCTCTCAAACAACCCTTTATGTTTTCCAGAAATTTTACATCATTTCGGATCAACAATATGTCATTCACATATACTTATCAGAAATGTTCTAGCGCTCCCACTCACTTTTTGGAAATACAAGTTTCTCATAAACTTTGTATAAACCCAAAAACTTTGATCATCTCATCAAAGTGTACATTCCAACTCCGAGATGCTTACTCCAGTCCTCAGAAGGATTGCCGGAGCTTTGCATACTTGTTAGCATCCTTAGGATCGACAAAAACCTTTTTGATTGTATCACATACAACCTTTCCTTACGAAAACTGGTAAGGAAACTTGTTTTGACATCCATCTGCCAGATTTCATAAATGCAGCTAATGCTAACAAGATTCCGACGGACTTAAGCATCGCTACGGATGAGAAAATCTCATCGTAGTCAACTCCTTGAACTTGTGGAAATACTCTTTGCCACAAGTCGAGCTTCATAGACGGTAACATTACCGTCCACGTCCGTCTTCTTCTCAAAGATCCATTTATCTCGGATTACATGGCTTCTAACCATTTGTCGGAATATGGGCCCACCATCGCTTCTCCATAGCTCATAGGTTCAGTATTGTCCAACAACATGATATCTCAGACAGGATCACGTACCACTCTGAAGTAGCACGCATCCTTGTCGTCCTACGAGGTTTGGTAGTGACTTGATCCGAAGTTTCATGATCACCATCATAAGCTTCCACTTCAATTGGTGTAGGTGCCACAGGAACAACTTCCTGTGCCCTGCTACACACTAGTTGAAGTGACGGTTCAATAACCTTATCAAGTCTCCACCATCCTCCCACTCAATTCTTTCGAGAGAAACTTTTCCTCGAGAAAGGACCTGTTTCTAGAAGCAATTACTTTTACTTCCAGATTTGAAATAGGAGGTATACCCAACTGTTTTGGGTTTTCTATGAAGATGCATTTATCGGCTTTGGGTTCGAGCTTATCAGCCTGAAACTTTTTCACATAAGCTTCGCAGCCCCAAACTTTTAAGAAACGACAACTTAGGTTTCTCTAAACGGTGTCGTCTCAACGGAATTGCGTGGTGCCCCTTTTAAAGTGAATGCGGTTGTCTCTAATGCCTAACCCCATAAACGATAGTGGTAATTTGATAAGAAACATCATGGTATGCACCATATCCAATAGGGTGCAGTTACGATGTTCGGACACACCATCACACTATGGTGTTCCAGGCGGTATTAATTGTGGAACACTTTCCACAATGTCTTAATTGTGTGCCAAACTCGTAACTCAGATACTCATCTCTATGATCATATCACAGATATTTTATCCTCTTGTCACGACGATCTTCAACTTCACTCTGAAATTACTTGAACCTTTCAATAATTCAGACTTGTGTTTCATCAAGTAAATACACTCAGCATCTACTCAAACCATCTGTGAAGTAAGAACATAACGATATCCACTGCATGCCTCAGCACTCACTGGACTGCATACATCAAAATGTATTACTTCCAATAAGTTTCTCTCTTGTTCCATCTTACTGAAAACGAGGCCTTTTAGTCATCTTGCCCATGTGGTATGATTTGCATGTCTCAAGTGATTCAAAATCAAGTGAGTCCAAACGATCCATCTGCATGGAGTTTCTTCATGCATATATACCAATAGACATGGTTCGCATGTCTCAATCTTTTCAAAAATGACTGAGTCCAAAGATCCATCTACATGGAGCTTCTTCATGCGTTTTATACCAATATGACTCAAATGGCAGTGCCACAAGTATGTGGTACTATCATTACTATTTTATATCTTTTGGCACGAACATGTGTATCACTGCGATCGAGATTCATTTTAGGTGCAAGACCATTGAAGGTATTATTCAAATAAAGAGAGTAACTATTATTCTCCTTAAATGAATAACCGTATTGCGATAAACATAATCCAATCATGCTCAACGCAAACACCAAATCTCAATGGTAGAGGGAGCATGCGATGCTTGATCACATCAACCTTGGAAACACTTCCAACACATATCGTCATCTCACCTTTAGCTAGTCTCCGTTTGTTCCGCAGCTTTTATTTCGAGTTACTAACACTTAGCAACCGAACAGGTATCTAATACCCTGGTGCTTCTAGGAGTACTAGTAAAGTACACATTCATATAATGTATATCCAATATACTTCTGTCGACCTTGCCCGCCTTCTCATCTACCAAGTATCTAGGGTAGTTCTGCTTTAGTGACCGTTCCCCTCATTACAGAAGCACTTAGTCTCGGGTTTGGGTTCAACCTTGGGATTCTTCACTAGAGCAGCAAACGACTTACTGTTTCATGAAGTATCCCTTTTGCCCTTGCCCTTCTAGAAACTAGTGGTCTTACTAACCATCAACAATTGATGCTCCTTCTTGATTTCTACTTTCGCGGTGTCAAACATCGCGAATAGCTCAAGGATCATCATAACTATCCCTGATATGTTATAGTTCATCACGAAGCTCTACTAGCTTGGTGGCAGTGACTATGGAGAACCATCACTATCTCATCTGGGCGATTAACTCCCACTCGATTCAAGCGATTGTGGTACTCAGACAATCTGAGCACATGCTCAACGATTGAGCTTTTCTCCCTTATTTTGCAGGCTTAAAAACTTGTCAGAGGTCTCATACCTCTTGACGTGGGCACTAGTCTGAAATCCCAATTTCAGTCTTCGGAACATCTCATATGTTCTGCGACGTTTCAAAAACCGTCATTGGTGCCACAATTCTAAACCGTTAGCAATACGCACTGAACTATCACGTAGTCATCAAAACGTGTATGTCAGATGTTTCGCAACATCTACAGACGACGCTGAGGTTCAGCACACCGAGCGGTGCATTAAGGACATAAGCCTTCTGTGCAGCAATGAGGACAATCCTCAGTTTACGGACCCAGTCCGCATAATTGCTACTACCAACTTTCAACTAAATTTTCTCTAGGAACATATCTTAAACAGTAGAACTAAAGCGCAAGCTATGACATAATTTGCAAAGACCTTCTGACTATATTCATGATAATTAAGTTCATCTGATTAATGAACTCCCACTCAGATAGACATCCCTCTAGTCATCTAAGTGATACATGATCCGAGTCAAACTAGGCCGTGTCCGATCATCACGTGAGACGGACTAGTCATCATCGGTGAACATCTCCATGTTGATCGTATCTTCTATACGACTCATGCTCGACCTTTCGGTCTCTTGTGTTCCGAGGCCATGTCTGTACATGCTAGGCTCGTCAAGTCAACCTAAGTGTTTCGCATGTGTTCCGAGGCCATGTCTGTACATGCTAGGCTCGTCAACACCCGTTGTATTCGAACGTTAGAATCTATCACACCCGATCATCACGTGGTGCTTTGAAACAACGAACCTTCGCAACGGTGCACAGTTAGGGGGAACACTTCTCTTGAAATTATTATAAGGGATCATCTTACTTACTACCGTCGTTCTAAGCAAATAAGATGCATAACATGATAAACATCACATGCAATCAAATAGTGACATGATATGGCCAATATCATTTTGCTCCTTTGATCTCCATCTTCGGGGCACCATGATCATCTTTGTCACCGGCATGACACCATGATCTCCATCATCATGATGTCCATCATTGTGTCTTCATGAAGTTGTCACGCCAACGATTACTTATACTTCTATGGCTAACGCGCTTAGCAATAAAGTAAAGTAATTTACATGGCGTTATTCAATGACACGCAGGTCATACAAAAATAAAGACAACTCCTATGGCTCCTGCCGGTTGTCATACTCATCGACATGCAAGTCGTGATTCCTATTACAAGAATATGATCAATCTCATACATCACATATATCATTCATCACATCTTCTGGCCATATCACATCACATAGCACATGCTGCAAAAACAAGTTAGACGTCCTCTAATTGTTGTTGCAAGTTTTTACGTGGCTTGTATAGGTTTCTAGCAAGAACGTTTCTTACCTACGTAAAACCACAACGTGATATGCCAATTTCTATTTACCCTTCATAAGGACCCTTTTCATCGAATCCGTTCCGACTAAAGTGGGAGAGACAGACACCCGCTAGCCACCTTATGCAACTAGTGCATGTCAGTCGGTGGAACCTGTCTCACGTAAGCGTACGTGTAAAGTCGGTCCGGGCCGCATCATCCCACAATGCCGCCGAAACAAGATAAGACTAGTAACGGCAAGAAGAATTGGCAACATCTACGCCCACAACTACTTTGTGTTCTACTCGTGCATAGAAACTACGCATAGACCTAGCCTATGAAGATTGTGTTGGGGAACATAGCAGAAATTCAAAATTTTCTACGCATCACCAAGATCAATCTATGGAGTAATCTAGCAACGAGGGGAAGGGGAGTGCATCTACATACCCTTGTAGATCGCGATGCGGAAGCGTTGCAAGAACGCAGATGAAGGAGTCGTACTCGTAGCGACTCAGATCGCGGTTGATTCCGATCTAAGCACCGAAGAACGGTGCCTCCGCGTTCAACACACGTGCAGCCCGGTGACGTCTCCCACGCCTTGATCCAGCAAGGAGAGAGGGAGAGGTTGGGGAAGACTCCATCCAGCAGCAGCACGACGGCGTGGTGGTGATGGAGGAGCGTGGCAATCCCGCAGGGCTTCGCCAAGCACCGCGGGAGAGGAGGAGGAGGGAGAGGAGTAGGGCTGCGTCGAAAGAGAGACGTTCTCATGTCTCTTGGGCAGCCCAAACCTCAACTATATATAGGGGGAAGGGGGCTGCGCCCCCTCTAGGGTTCCCACCCCAAGAGGAGGCGGCCAGCCCTAGATCCCATCCAAGGGGGGGCGGCCAATGGGAGGAGAGGGGGGGGCGCCACTAGGGTGGGCCTTAAGGCCCATCTGGACCTAGGGTTTGCCCCCTCCCACTCTCCCATGCGCCTTGGGCCTTGGTGGGGGGCGCACCAGCCCACCTGGGGCTGGTCCCCTCCCACACTTGGCCCACGCAGCCTTCTGGGGCTGGTGGCCCCACTTGGTGGACCCCGGGACCCTCCCGGTGGTCCGGTACATTACCGATATCACCTGAAACTTTTCCGGTGACCAAAACAGGACTTCCCATATATAAATCTTTACCTCCGGACCATTCCGGAACTCCTCGTGACGTCCGGGATCTCATCCGGGACTCCGAACAACATTCGGTAACCACGTACATGCTTTCCCTATAACCCTAGCATCATCGAACCTTAAGCGTGTAGACCCTACGGGTTCGGGAACCATGCAGACATGACCGAGACGTTCTCCGGTCAATAACCAACAGCGGGATCTGGATACCCATGTTGGCTCCCACATGTTCCACGATGATCTCATCGGATGAACCACGATGTCGGGGATTCAATCAATCCCGTATGCAATTCCCTTTGTCTATCGGTATGTTACTTGCCCGAGATTCGATCGTCGGTATTCCGATACCTTGTTAAATCTTGTTACCGGCAAGTCTCTTTACTCGTTCCGTAACTCACATCATCCCGTGATCAACTCCTTGGTCACACTGTGCACATTATGATGATGTCCTACCGAGTGGGCCCAGAGATACCTCTCCGTTTACACGGAGTGACAAATCCGAGTCTTGATTCGTACCAACCCAACAGACACTTTCGGAGATACCTGTAGTGCACCTTTATATCCACCCACTTACGTTGTGACGTTTGGTACACCCAAAGCATTCCTACGGTATCCGGGAGTTGCACAATCTCATGGTCTAAGGAAATGATACTTGACATTAGAAAAGCTCTGAGCAAACGAACTACACGATCTTGTGCTAGGCTTAGGATTGGGTCTTGTCCATCACATCATTCTCCTAATGATGTGATCCCGTTATCAACGACATCCAATGTCCATGGTCAGGAAACCGTAACCATCTATTGATCAACGAGCTAGTCAACTAGAGGCTTACTAGGGACATGGTGTTGTCTATGTATCCACACATGTATCTGAGTTTCCTATCAATACAATTCTAGCATGGATAATAAACGTTTATCATGAACAAGGAAATATAATAATAACCTATTTATTATTGCCTCTAGGGCATATTTCCAACAGATTGATCAGTGGAAGACGGTGACAACAGCCTCAACAGCGTGCGCATGCGGTGCACGCTGAGAGTGCGCCGGACCGGTGTGTGACCCAGACCTGGCAATTTGGCTTGGTTGGGGTCTTCGGCTTTAGATGTTGGGCTTTGCTGTAAGGTCTGGATATGCGGCCCCGACAATCTGCACCCCTTTATTTAGTGAATAGGACTGGTGACAGATATTGCGAAGACGGTGGCTTCAGACTTATTTAGTATGTATTAATTTGTAAGGTCTTGATGAATAATTAATAAAACAGCATCCCCTGTTGCAGAGGCCCGGGGTCATCCTTCTTTGAAAAAAATAGTACATAGAAATTCAAATTATTTCCTTAATTTTTAAAATATTTGATTGGATGTCATCCAATCAAAATCAAGTGGAAATTTCAGTACTTTTTCCAACATTAAACACAAAACTCAATGATTTCAGCAACGGCTGAAATATTTATGAAACTGACATTCAAAACCATAGGATGGAGAGGCTCTGCCGGGCCGCTCCTGCATGGCGGGCGCGCCGGGATTGGGTGTGATGGTGCGCACGGCGGCGAGCGCAGCGGGATGGGTGGTATGGTGGGCACGGCGGCGATCGCGCCAGAATTAGGTGGGATGGTGGGTACGGTGGCGAGCGCGCCAGGATTGGGCGGTGGTGATGGCAGTGGGCGGCTCCCACGCTCCAGCGGCGTCGGGGATGGTCGGAACGGTGGGCGTATCGGTGCCGGTGTCCAGATGCGCAAGTATCGGACGAAGCTAGCCACCAGCTTGCTGATTGATTCCGCCGGCGCCCGGAAAAAACAATCAGCTAGCTTGTTGCTTGACAGTGTTGTATCGCAAGTTCGCAACAAGGGATCCAATATGTGTGTGTGTGTGAGAGAGAGAACGGTACCTTTGGTGTCTGACTGGGCGCGAGCTTGGAGTACGCCGCCGGCGATGAAGAGAAGCACCAGCCACCACCGGCGTGCCATTGTTCTCCCCGCGCGTTGAGTGTTCAACATATGGATGCAATCAGCTAATGGAGCGACATGATCATAATATATAGAGTATGATTTGCTGACCCAAGGATCTAAGTGGGGACGGGATAGGGACCCAGGATTTGACATTAAAAAATGCATATTGATCATTGGTTATGCAGGCTTCTTCAAAGGAGATAAACCATTACCACACGTTCGCGCGCTGTATGGAAAGCGGTAAATCCTCGGTGTTTTGCACCACTTGTACCTCCGAACTAAAAAGTCAATCGTCGTGCTGGGATTAATAGATTTTCAAGGACAAATGGACCGGGGGAGAGCAATTCAAATCATGGGACTATATTACTTGTTTATTTTGAAAACCCTCCTGGCATCTGCATCCTTAAATGCACACACCAAAATTTTATTTAAAGTTGATACAAGGAAACGAGGTCAAAGTCATAAATAACAGACAGGTCAGTAAAAGATGTAGACAACTATGACAGACCTATTACTACATATCTGAACAAATCACATACGGTTAAATTGACTTCTTCCGGAACAATCCCTTCAAAAAGATAAAAGAGCCTTGCTATACGTACGACATTTTCATGTCCGAACACACATACGATTGTTGTTGCATGTGCTTTCGTCCAATCAACCAGCTTCATCGGGAGACGAAAAGGAATGCAGCATCGAGTCTAGTAGAGACACATCACATCGTATGTACAAAGATCGTGTGCAAAGCAATTTTGAAGATGAGCCTTGCTATACGTACGACATTTTCACGAGAACAAGAGTTTTAATAAAGTAATGATGCAAGGATGTGATAAGAATATTCATTTTGAATGCCAATACCAACCAATCAAGGTCTGAACATGGAGAGAACTCCTTTAATAAAGTAATGATGCAAGTTCACGAGAACAAGAGTTTTCACCCGGTACATGAAGTGGTGTTTCAATCATCATCCTACTGACAAATGTTTCAACATATATAGCAATATGTATTCCGCGCTAAATAACTATGTTGTCCGCCGGAGGAGGCCGCATACGAACCATGCACCAGATAAGCCCCGCCGTTTGTGTTTGCCGTCTAGGGCCGGTATGGCACGCTGCCTAGAGTTGGTTTGTTAGGAGTGATTTTTAGTACATTGTCCCATGTCACACATATTCTATTTACTCGGGGGTTCTTTTTGCGGGTAGATTTACTCGGGTTCCCGAGGTTTGAAACCGATTTGTCTGAAGTAATTTCTATTTTCAGATCTGATGACCGAGCTTCGCAGCGAATAAAACGGTTTTGGTGACTACGGTCCCAGCTTAGGTTTGTCGTTGGTTTTTTGGGTGTTGGTTTTTTATGGTATATTTCAAATGTATTGTCAGTATTTGCTAAAAGATTTCACAACAGCGTGCCGGCACGACACTAGTTCCTCTTTGTTATTTGTGCTAAACCTCTGTCAAGTCTTATAAGCTGACCTAATCAACCGTGTTCGTGCGTGTTTTTTTTAGCTTGGAATATCATCCCACTAGATTGCACGGTCAGCAATCGTGCTACCCATACCCACGGGTACATGTACATCAGCTGGCAAAGCATCCAGCCAAAACCTGCCTCCCAACAGCACCAAAGGCTGCAAGTTCATGCGCTATTTTATTACAATACCTACGGCAGTACGAGAAACCAGCATTAATAACAATTCAGAGCCTAATAAAAGCTTTAATCTATTGTGTCGTGCGTGGTTGATCTCGTCTAAACATATGCCAACGGGAGAGCCAGGAAATTGATTTCTGAAACGTCTTCGGCTGCTCACCTTTTACCCCTTTTCCTCATCCCTTGCTGCGTGTATTTTTCTTCTTCTTTTTTTTGAAATTGTGTATTTTTCTTCTTTGCTTTCTCGATTCCTCGCCCTGATTCCCTTGCATTCCGTTTCAAGAAAAGGGGTCCCACCCAGCAAAAAAAAGAGGCTCCCCCCGGCCCATTTTTATTTTAGCAACAACGAGGCAACCACCCAGAACCATACACCGTTTACAGCGTCCAGGGTCTCGCAAAAAAGAGTAGCTGGACTAGATTCTTTTGTATTTCCCAATTTGTAATGGTAGTGACCCTGTTGTTCATCCGCCATCTCTGCCTGGGTGGTGACACTTAGATATTAATAGGCATGCAATTCGTTCATCTTTGCATTGCATGCACTGTTTTCAAAGACATACGTCACTTTTCAGGGTTCCGCCCGCGCTGCCGCCGGCTCCCCTGTCGCGGGTAGCCGCCGCCGCCGCCGCCCGCCGGCACTAGCCCTCCCCTCCCCTCCCCCCTCCCCCATACCCCCGCGTCGCCTCCCCGAGCGAGGCGAACGGGGCCCCTTCCCCGTTCCTCCCAACGCTCCTCCCTCCTCCCGCCGCCGCCAGCGCACGCCCCCGAGCCTTGCCCGCGTTGTGCTAGCGGCGGCGGGTCTGCCTGTCCCCGCGTGCAGCCCTCTCTACTCGGGCGTCGGTGGCCGGTGGCGGTGCTCCTCGGCTTGCGATGGTGCGACTTGGCGGCGGGATTCCGCGGGTCGTGGGCGTTCCTGATGCGGCGGTGCGGCCGTTGGCCGCAGGGCGCGTGGTGGTGCGGCTGGCGGACGGCTTCTGCTCACCCCGATTTGGGCCCCTCTGGGCCTCGTCTGGGTTGGGGCGGGCCGGCGCTACGACGTGCGGCGACACGGCTCCCTGGTAGAGATGGCGCGGCGTCGGGGGTTGCGGGCGGTGGCGGCTTCGTCGGCCGATGCGCTGCAGCGTGGCGGCAGGGGTTGTCCGGATCCTTCAAGGTCCGGCCGGGCCTGTGTGGACCTGGTAACACTAGTAGAAAAAAATGCTATTTGTCCCGGTTCATAAGGCCCATCTGTCCCGGTTGGGGAACCGGGACTAAAGGGTCGTTACTAATGCCCTAGGCCTTTAGTCCCGGTTCTTATACTAACCGGGACAGATGGGCCTGCACGTGGCCGCTCCGGCGAGTCCAGGCAGGAGGGCCTTTGGTCCCGGTTGGTAGCACCAACCGGGACCAATAAGCTTCCACGCATCAGCATTTCAGGGGCTGGGTCTTTTTTTGAAAGGAGGTGGTTTAGGGGTTTTGGGGGTTAAGTTAGGTTGGTATAGGTAGCTAATAGAGAGATGTGTCCTCTCTTATCTCCGTGCTACTGCTACTGCTATGCCTAAACATGACTTAGATTGAAGTGAGGCAACATGTTGTGCATGTCGAAAGTAATACTAATACTAACTTGATCAAGTTTGGATTGTACTACTTTCGACATGCACCACATGCATGTTGCCTTCACTTCAATCCAATCCATGTTCATTTCACCCACAGATATATAATAACTCTTCATGCTCGCATCATGCATCATCATAATAACAAGTCCTACTAATCATCATCATAAAACTTCTACTCGTTATTAATAACAAGTCATACGATCATCATCTTGATAGTCATCGAACCAACCCTACTTAATTGTTCTTAGCACATGATCATCGGTATTAGGCAGGACCTAAATACCCTATTTAAGGTAAAATAGCATAAAACAATATAGACCCTGACTCTCCATTATGGAGAATGGAGATCATCCTGTCTTCAATTCTTGCGCGACGCTTCCTTTTGCTTCCAAGAACCTCCTTACGACTGTCCATACATTTTTTCCATTCTCTGATTAGCATGTCTCCACTTCTTTTAGAAATCCGGTATGGACAGTTGAGATTCGTAGGATGACCTGGTTGTATGTTCAAAACATGAAGGCTACCATACTCATACATCAAATGAGGCACACAATCCGTCGGGATTCTCTGTTGAAAAACATAGTAATAACTTCATAGTTAGCAATGATGTACTAGTTTTAGAAGTATGCAAAAGATGCACGGATGTCGTAATAGTAAAAAAAATTTACCAGGGAATCTCCATGGTAGTTACTGTAGTTCAACACGTGCACTAGTGGCACGTATTGACCATAATGTTGAGGAGTTTGATTCTAGATATTGTAATTCTCAATATCAGTACAAAATCCGACCAGATGATTTTTCTCCTTATAAGTTAACTCAGAGCCATCGGTGTAGTAGGTTCTGTCTACCATCTTCCGCACATTCTTTGAACAATTAAAATAAGCTGTCAATGGAAATAAGCTGTCAACTATTTTGAAATGAACAATATAAATTAGTTAATAATTAACTATGTTTGAGAAAATCACATAGCGGTAGAACTGGAGGCGTATCAACAAGGACCCAAATGTCCATATTGTCTTGGTCGATGTCAGGATCACCAAGATCCATAGTGATAAGCATACCCTCATGAAAACCATACATCTTGCAAAGTGCTTCCCAATTTTTGCAACCAAAATGGGTTACGCTCTCAGAACTATACAGATTTACTTCAAAATCCACATCATGATGAGTTCTTAGGTGAATTTTCTTTGTTTCATAATTTTCATGGTCTTCAAAATCCATCCTCTCCAAGACATAGCGTCTTGCATGGCATGAGATAAGCTACTCGAATTGTAAAAGATGAAAATTACACGTTGAAATAGTTGAAGTCATGCTTAATTACGAAAAAAACACTTGTCGTCGTTGCGTACCGTTTCAACTTCGAAGGTCTCCTCAAGCTTAAGGCTGAAGCGCCGATCATCGTCCAGGTGAGGCCTGTCGCACAGACCTCGATCGTTGTGGCACCAGCTGCACTCCCCCGGGAGACCTTCGTCGTCCGATGACGACATTTCCTACGTTCATAATTCAAAGATTAAACTTGTACAATTAAATATATGTACTACAAAAACTAAATTAGATCATTATTATTCATCACGGGTTGACTATCGGTCTGTCGAGTCTTTTCTTGAAAACTCTCAGCTCACGTGGTGTATACATTCGACCGTTGGTGATGGTCGCTCCTCCATTTTACTTTTTCCTCTACACTAACCTAAAATGCACTAACCTAAAATTGATATCTACTAACAATAACCTAAATAAAAAATTAATACATATATGAAAAAAAACATATATAAACAAAAAAAGCTATGAACATTATATTCATACATACATAGCCACGTCCATTCATCATATAGCTAGCACATACATATATAAATTATATATATGAAAAAAATGCAATGAACAAAAAAATAATACACATTATATATGAAAAAAAAAGCACTGAAAAACAGAGCCGTGGCGGCGGCGGCTCACATCGGGGGCGGCCGGCGAAGGCGACGGCGGCGAGGGCGTCAGCAACGGCGGGGGCGGCGAGGGCGTCGGCGATGGCCACGGTGG
>NC_057796.1:14718382-14741139 GCF_018294505.1 Triticum aestivum
GGCGACGGTGGGGGCGCGTCGTGGCGCAGGGGCGTGGCCGGGCGCACTCGGGGGCGGCGGAGGGCGACGGCGTGGGCTCAGGGCGGCGGACGGTGTCGGCGTGGGATCGGGGGCACGGGCGACGGCGACGGCGGCGGGGCAGTCTGGCGGTGTCGAGGAGGTTGGCGTCGTCGGGCGACAACTGGCGATGAAATTGAAAAAATGCTAACTGCTGGCTTATATAGGAAAGGCTTTAGTCCCGGTTCGTGGCAACAACCGGGACCAAAGCACCCTTTTAGTCCCGGTTGGTGCCACCAACTGGGACTAAAGGCCTCTTTTCAGCAGCCCAAAGGGCGGGAAGCAGAGGCCTTTGGTCCCGGTTGGTGGCACCAACCGGGACTGAAGGGGGGCTTTGGTACCGGTTCGTGGCGCCAACCGGGACCAATGCCCCCCTTTAGTCGCGGTTGGTGCTACCATCCGGGACCAAAGGCCTGCGCCTGCCAAAGCCGCGGTGCGGTGGGATGATTAGTCCCACCTCGCTAGCCGAGGAGCGGCAGGACCTATTTATAAGCCCTGACCCACCATCTGCATTGAAATCCTCTGAATTGCAGGCCTCTGGGCCTAATCTCACACTGCTATGCCTGTGGGCCTGCTGGGCCTTGTGCGGGCCTGAATCCTAGCCCATGGATGTGTTTCTAGTCGTATTCAGGCCATGGTGGCCCAGTAGGTGGAATTTTTTAGTTTTTCCCAGTTTATTTCTTTTCTTTTTTGCTTTATTTATTTTATTTTGTTTCTACTTACAACAAAATACTTATTTATTTTATTTTATTTTATTTCTAATTACCTATTTATTTTATTTTATGATAATTCTTTTTGCTATTAAAGTTTCTAACAAAAAAGTTCTTTATGAAAATTCTTTTTGCTTTTAATGATTTTGAACAGAAAAAACTTTGATAATTTTAGTTGCATTAATTTTATATAATTTTAGTTTCAATAATACTAGAGGTTGCCTATAATGTTTTGAACAGAAAATACGTTGATAATTTTATGTTCATAAATTTTATTTATGTTATGTTATTTTATTTTATTTTGTTTCTATTTATATATTTTATTAAAGTTTATTTTATTCTGTTTCTAATTACTTATTTATTTTATTTTATGATATTTTTTATTTTCCATGCATTTACTGATTATTTTGAGCTATAAGACCCTGAAATTGAAAAGCACTACAAATGAACTCTGAAAAGGTTGAAAGTTGGCATGGTATCATCATTTCACCCACATAGCATGTGCAAGAAAGTAGAGAGGGTTACGGCAAAAGCTGGATGCACTTCGTGTACAAAACGGGCAATCTCTTTCGAAGTACCAGGGTTTCATACGGAAACTCGTCTGTTACAAAGGGATTTCATTTTTTAGAACTTATTTGAACTCCATAGTTTTTATGTGTTCAAAATGCACCATTCAAAGCCACATCATCAATTTTCAACCCTTTCTTTGTTATTTTCCATGTATTTACTGATTATTTTGAGCTATAAGACCATGAAATTGAAAAGCACTACAAATGAACTCTGAAAAGGTTGAAAGTTGGCATGGTATCATCATTTCACTCACATAGCATGTGCAAGAAAGTAGAGAGGGTTACGGCAAAAACTGGATGCACTTCGTGTACAAAACGGACAATCTGTTTCGAAGTATCAGGATTTCATACGGAAACCCGTCTGTTACAACAGGCATTTCAAATGAACTTCGAAAAGGTTGAAAGTTGGCATGGTATCATCATAATAGTTGTGGAGAGAAAGTCTTCACTTTTTTTCACTTGTGTGCTTTGCTTATTGCGCCGTAACCATGGATAATCTTCATTGTTTATCAGGATGCTTGGGTCAGCCTTGAATTTGAAGGGAGGAATTTCATGAAACTTTTCATAATCTTCAGACATGTCTGTCTTGCCCTCCACTCCCACAATGTCCCTTTTTTCCTGAAAGAACTATGTGGTGCTTTGGCTCATCGTATGATGTATTCGCTTCCTTATCTTTTCTTTTTCTCGGTTTGGTAGACATGTCCTTCACATAGATAACCTGTGCCACATCATTGGCTAGGACGAACGGTTCGTCAGTGTACCCAAGATTGTTTAGATTCACTGTTGTCATTCCGTACTGTGGGTCTACCTGTACCCCGCCTCCTAACAGATTGACCCATTTGCACTTAAACAAAGGGACCTTAAAATCATGCCCGTAGTCAAGTTCCCATATGTCCACTATGTAACCATAATATGTGTCCTTTCCCCTCTCGGTTGTTGCATCAAAGCGGACACCGTTGTTTTGGTTGGTGCTCTTTTGATCTTGGGCGATCGTGTAAAATGTATTCCCATTTATCTCGTATCCTTTGTAAGTCAATACAGTCGAAGATGGTCCCCTGGACAACGAGTACAACTCATCACAAACAGTGTTCTCACCTCTGAGACGTGTTTCCAACCAACTGCTGAAAGTCCTGATGTGTTCACATGTAATCCAGTCGTCACACTGCTCCGGGTGTTTGGAGCGCAGACTGTTCTTGTGTTCATCGACATACGGGGTCACCAAGATAGAGTTCTGTAGAACTGTGTAGTGTGCTTGAGACCAAGAATGCCCGTCCCTGCATATTATTGAGTCCGCTCCTAGCGTGCCTTTTCCAGTCAGTCTCCCATCATACCGCGATTTAGCGAGACCTATCTTCTTAAGGCCAGGAATGAAGTCAACACAAAACCCAATGACATCCTCTGTTTGATGGCCCATGGAGATGCTTCCTTCTGTCCTAGCACGGTTACAGACATATTTCTTTAGGACTCCCATGAACCTCTCAAAGGGTAACATATTGTGTAGAAATATGGGGCCCAGAATGACAATCTCGTCGACTAGATGAACTAGGACGTGCGTCATGATATTGAAGAAGGATGGTGGGAACACCAGCTCGAAACTGACAAGACATTGCGCCACATCACTCCTTAGCCTTGGTATGATTTCTGGATCGATCACCTTCTGAGAGATTGCATTGAGGAATGCACATAGCTTCACCATGGCTAATCAGACGTTTTCCGGTAGAAGCCCCCTCAATGCAACCGGAAGCAGTTGCGTCATAATCACGTGGCAGTCATGAGACTTTAGGTTCTGGAACTTTTTCTCTGGAATATTTATTATTCCCTTTATATTCGACGAGAAGCCAGTCGGGACCTTCATACTGAGCAGGCATTCAAAAAAGATTTCCTTCTCTTCTTTGGTAAGAGCGTAGCTGGCAGGACCTTCATACTCCTTTGGAGGCATGCCGTCTTTTTCGTGCAAACATTGCAGGTCCTCCATGCCTCAGGTGTATCTTTTGTCTTCCCATACACGCCCAAGAAGCCTAACAGGTTCACACAAAGGTTCTTCGTCACGTGCATCACGTCGATTGAAGAGCGTACCTCTAGCTCTTTCCAGTAGGGTAGGTCACAAAATATAGATTTCTTCTTCCGCATGGGTGCGCGTCCCTCATCGTCATTCGGAACAGCTAGTCCGCCGGGACCCTTTCCAAATATTACATGTAAATCAGAAACCATAGCAAGTACGTGATCACCGGTACGCATGGCGGGCTTCTTCCGGTGATCTGCCTCGCCTTTGAAATGCTTGCCTTTCTTTCGACATTGATGGTTGGTCGGGAGAAATCGACGATGGCCCAGGTACACATTCTTCCTGCATCTGTCCAGGTATATACTTTCGGTGTCAGCTAAACAGTGCGTGCATGCGTGGTATCCCTTCTTTGTCTGTCCTGAAAGGTTACTGAGAGCGGGCCAATCGTTGATGGTTACAAACAGCAACGCATGCAGGTTAAATTCCTCCTGTTTGTGCTCATCCCACGCACGTACACCGTTTCCATTCCACAGCTATAAAAGTTCTTCAACTAATGGCCTTAGGTACACATCAATGTCGTTGCCGGGTTGCTTAGGGCCTTGGATGAGAATTGGCATCATAATGAACTTCCGCTTCATGCACATCCAAGGAGGAAGGTTATACATACATAGAGTCACGGGCTAGGTGATGTGATTGCTGCTCTGCTCCCCGAAAGGATTAATGCCATCCGCGCTTAAAGCAAACCATACGTTCCTTGGGTCACTTGCAAACTGAGCCCAGTACTTTCTCTCGATTTTTCTCCACTGCGACCCGTCAACGGGTGCTCTCAACTTCCATTCTTTCTTACGGTCCTCACTGTGCCATCGCATCAACTTGGCATGCTCTTTGTTTCGGAACAGTCGTTTCAACCGTGGTATTATAGGAGCATACCACATCACCTTCGCTGGAACCCTCTTCCTGCGGGGCTCGCCCTCAACATCACCAGGGTCATCTCGTCTGATCTTATACCGCAATGCACCGCATACTAGGCATGCGTTCAAAATCCTTGTACGCACCGCGGTAGAGGATGCAGTCATTAGGGCATGCATGTATCTTCTCCACCTCCAATCCTAGAGGGCATACGACCTTCTTTGCTGCGTACGTACTGTCGGGCAATTCGTTATCCTTTGGAAGCTTCTTCTTCAATATTTTCAGTAGCTTCTCAAATCCTTTGTCAGGCACAGCATTCTCTGCCTTCCACTGCAGCAATTCCAGTACGGTACCGAGCTTTGTGTTGCCATCTTCACAATTGGGATACAACCCTTTTTTGTGATCCTCTAACATGCGATCGAACTTCAGCTTCTCCTTTTCACTTTCGCACTTTTCCCTTGCATCAACAATGACCCGGCGGAGATCATCATCGGGCACATCGTCTGGTTCCTCTTGATCTTCAGCTTCCCCCGTTGCAGCATCACCGTATTCAGGGGGCACATAATTGCCATCGTCCTCTTCTTCTTCGATGTCTTCCATCATAACCCCTATTTCTCCGTGCTTCGTCCAAACATTATAGTGTGGCATGAAACCCTTATAAAGCAGGTGGGTGTGAAGGATTTTCTTGTCAGAGTAAGACCTCGTATTCCCACAATCAGGGCATGGACAACACATAAAACCATTCTGCTTGTTTGCCTCAGCCACTTCGAGAAATTTATGCACGCCCTTAATGTACTCGGAGGTGTGTCTGTCACCGTACATCCATTGCCGGTTCATCTGCGTGCATTATATATAATTATGTGTGTCAAAAGTAAGAAAATTAGACAAGTATCTATCTAAAGTAAGATTTTTTTTCTTTCAGAAAGAAGATAAGAACAAGAGGCTCACCACGGTGGTGTCGGCGACGAGATCGGCGCGGGCGATCGACGGCGGTGAAGACGAGGACGGGGCGTGATGGACCGCTAAACCTAGACAAATCTCGGAAAAAAATGGAGCTCGGAGGTCGAGCTTCAAGAGGAGAAAGCTTAACTAGTGTGGCTCGGGCATTTCATCGAACACCTCACATGCATAAGAGGTGAGCTAGAGCACCCAAATGCCCTTCCTCGCCGGCCAGCAAAAAACAGAGCACTGTGGAGTGCTCTGCTCGCCGGCGATGAGGTATATATAGGCAACTCATTTGTCCCGGTTCGTGGGTGGAACCAGTACTAAAGGCCATCCTTCTGTCCCGGTTTCTGCCACAAACCGGGACCAATGGTTGTGGGCCAGGAGCGAGGCCCATTGGTCCCGGTTCGTGCCAAGAACCAAGACAAATGGGCCCAAACGAACCGGGACCAATGCCCACGAGGCCCCGGCCGGCCCCCTGGCTCACGAACCAGGACAAATGCCTCCATTGGTCCCGGTTCGTGGCAGAACCGGGACTAATGGGCTGGCCAGGCCCGAACGAAAGCCCCTTTTTCTACTAGTGTAAGCTCCTGTCGTCCCGTCCGGTCGGCTCCGCGGCAGCGGTGGTGGTAATCCCCTCCCGCCGGCTGAGTGGCGGATGCCCCCGAGCCCGTTGGCTCTTCGTCCCTCCCCTAGGTCCCGTGTTAGTGGCTAAGAGAGACGGCGTTGATGGTTCGGTGACCATGGTGGCACATGTTGGTGGGCGGCAGTTCTGGTGGTGCACTTCAGATCGTCCAGGTGGTGGTGGTCGTTTGGGTGGGAGAAATCCTTTGTGGCTCGTCCGTCATCGACGCGGTGATGCCTGCGGGCGCCGCCATACCTTCCTGAAGGGCGTCAGGTATACCCCTTCCCCACTGCCCTTTGCGTACCGGGGGAAACCCTTGGACTTGTATACATATAGAAATTTTAGGACAGACTATGCACTGAAGTAAAAATGCATTAGGAAGGTGCAAGCCATCATCTCTCTCATTTTTAATTATGTCACCCCAATGAGCTAAGTGTCGAGGCAATGAATCTGATAGTGAGTGCTAGGGGTACGAATAGGAGTAGAACCTAGCTACGACACAGGTGTGACACTCGGATTTTACGAGTTTAGGCCTCTCGCGGAGAGGTAAAAGCCCTACGTCTCAATCCCAGAGGCTACGTTTTCTCTTAGGTGTCTGATTACAGAAGGGTTGCGAACCATTGTCAAAGCACTAGGGGGCGGCTTATATAGAGTGTGTCGACCGCCATTAATGCGATGTTACAAGGAAGGTAAAGAGGAGGATTAATACAAGTGTTACTAGTAACTGATATGTCTCCAACATATCTACAATTCTTGATTGTTCCATGCTATTATATTATCCATCTTGGATGTTTTATATGAATTTATATGCCACGTTATATGATTTTTGGGACTAACCTATTAACCTAGAGCCCAGTGTCAGTTTCTGTTTTTTCCTTGTTTTTGAGTTTTGCAGAAAAGAAATATCAAATGGAGTCCAAATGAGCTGAAACTTTACGGTGATTTATATGGACCAGAAAAAGCCCCCGAAGCAAAAGAGTTGGGCCAGAAGAGCCACTAGGCCTCCACAAGGGTGGAGGGCGTGCCCCCCTGTCTTGTCGTCGCCTCGTGGACCCCCCTGACTTGTTCCCGACGCCAAAAATTCCTATAAATATAGAAACCCCCAGAAATAAACCTAGATCGGGAGTTCCACCGCCGCAAGCCTTGTAGCCACGAAAAACCAATCGGGAGCCTGTTCCAGCTGACGGTGTCCTGGGTTAGGGGGTACTCACCACGTCGTCTCCCGACTAGGAGGATTGGGCCGAGGACCCCCATGGTTGTTTACTCATGGGCCAGTTCGGACAGCCGATGCATACACGAGGAAGATTCAGCAAGACTTGGTGATCAAGACAAGGACTCCTCTCCACCGACATATTCGACTAGAACTCTTGTTATCCTAGGCCCCAGGTACATTATATAAGCCAGGGCCAGGCTAGTCGATAGAGGATTATGGTATTATTCATCATACCATTAGGTTTTGGACCACAACATATGATCTCGAGGTAGATCACCTCTTGTAATCTCTATATTCATCAAGATCAATCAAGCAGGAAGTAGGGTATTACCTCCATTAAGAGAGCCCGAACCTGGGTAAACATCGTGTCCTCTATCTCATGTTACCCATCGATCCATGATACAAAGCTTGGGACCCCTACCCGAGATCTTCCGGTTTTGACTCCGACAATGTGCTTTCATTGAGAGTTCTACTGTGAGATCAACGAAGGATCAATGGCCAGCCAGCAGATCAACTGCGATATCGGCATCTTCGTCGCCGGCTCGACCGAGGACTGCGCTACACGTTAGATCATCATGTTCGGACATGAGCGTTCATCAATATCAACTCCGATCTCTATCAAGATCATGGATGAATCATTCATGGAGCTCAGGGGCTCAACGTCAACGTTGCCCTTGAGCGACCGTGCTGTTTTTCTGGACAGCGAATTTATATCCACCGTCACCGCCTCCTTGAGTATCGCCTTGACGATTTCTTCCGTGGAATTGTGCGAAATTGAGTCTACAACAACCCTGTAAAATTTCGTCGCGTTCCGATGGAGGAATCTCCGGCGATCTACGATATACCGGAGCCCTGTCGAATCTAGACGGGAATCTGAACGAGTTTGGGGCGAGGAGTCCAGTGTCTGGCTCAGACGTCCTTTGGAAGATCCAACCGTTCATCTTCTGAGGAATTCCTATATCTAGCACCCCTCAAAATTTCAGCTCGATCCGACCGTTCAAACTGCGGGAACCTTCCGATGAGTAGGCCAATTTCCAGATCTGTTTTCTGCGCGAATACGAATCCGACCTGAGTTCATGTTTCTTCATGAACGGGATATTGGACAACCTTTTTGAAGGAATTTTTTTCTAGCGTATTGTGCGTGTCTTTAAACACGTGCCCATAAAATTTTAAGACTCCTTTGAGGTAATCTTTACCATCACGTTGGTGTCAAACCAGTCCGGCAATATTGCTCCACGGCTGCCGACCTGCGCTAGACACGTCGTCGCTTGGTTAAGCCGAGCTCAACTTCTTCGGATCATCATCTCGGCGAGCCGAATAAGAGTTCGTCATCACAACGGAATTCACGCAGCAGGCACATCGGCATCGCTGCACGGTCACTTCATCAAGCCGGCATTGACCGTGCCACAAGTTACGACCTGCGTCGGCATGGCCACACTATTGCTTCTTCAAGCCGATGTCCATCACGCCGAACTGCTTCAACACCTCGGCTGACATGGCAGCTGCAACGTCTCCTTATCGACCTGCTCCGTCACCACGGCTAGACCAGGGGCTTCACTATATCTTCATCAAACCTACTCCGTTGACTTCGGCGTCACCAATCGACCTGCTTCAATTCATCGGCTGACATGGAGGCTTCGACACTTCGGCTAGACCGGGGACTTTGCTACTTCTTCATCAACATACTCCGGTGACTTCGGCATCACCAACCATCCAGATTTACCATGATTAGCTGGTCCGGGGCTTTCGCTCGCCACATCGACCGCGCTATGTCGTCACTTCGTCAAGCCGAACTCCTCGCCCGGTCACTTTGGGCTCGTGTGCTGCGTCCTCGGCCAGGCCAAGGACTACATCTTCGTCCCATCAGAAGCCTGAATCTTGTCAACAACACCGAGCACATTAACCAGCTAAGTCGCTTCCATGCTCAGTTATTTTCTTTAATTCTCGTTTGGTTCGACCAAACATTATATTTATTTGTTAAAAACTTAGTTTGTCAAAAATGTTGTTTCTTAAAAGTATTTATTTTACCCAAGTTAACTGGGGGCTCGCAAATTTACATGACCCATTTTATAATAAGTGTTTTCTTCTAAGTCATTGCAAAGTCTTTTTCTACCACTACTTTTTCGACTCGGGTATACGGTCAATAGCCAGATGGCCTGGTCTCTCTCTAAAGCCGCTCAAGTTTTGTTCGTCAAACTGGCCTTTGAGAAACACTCCGCCTTCGGGATAAGGAGGTTGACGCCGAAGGCTGACCTACTTGATGTCTAGAGATCGGATGTGCCAAAGCACGACGGAAGCACACATTTATTTTAAGACCAATTTTCGGATTGGCACCAAATGACTTGATTTAGTTCGGATGTCAAGCTTTTACATAAGTTTTTTGGCTTTTCGAGCTTAGGGAACTTTTTTAGCTATTTGTATGTTTTTCTTTCAGGAAGCGGGACATCCTCATGACTGAGGTGCCCTGCATTCTAATTCAACTCAGTAGATCTTTTCCGGCCGACAGCTCGGCATCTTTCCCGCCGAACTACAACTCGGTGTTAACAAAATACGTGCCACATCAGGACTAGTTCCCGAACAGTGCAATGCCAGACGTCTTTAAAGCATTGGCAATATTAACGGGGGGCTGGACTATAGCCGAACGCACTAAAAGCCAAGGTACTCTGAGGAGTCTTCGGCGAAACATTTTTGGATATTGCTTTATATGCATCAGATTCGAATTGTGTCTTCGGTCAATAGCTGGATTGCCCGGCTCCTGTGCTTGCCTCCTACGTTCCGCTTTATTCAGCTAGATGTGCAAAGAGAGAACCACTGCGATTGTGCTTCCAGCTTGAATGGTTAAGTGCCTCAGTAGAGAAAGCCGAAAACTGATTGTCACAATAAGCGCAAACTGGTCAGCGATCCGATGACTATAAGATCGATAGAGGCCACCCTGTGTTAAATGACAGGCCGTTCATAACATTGGCCGAAGTGTTTACGGCTTGAACTTGGCTGTCGCCGAATACTAACCGGGGGCTAGTAACTGGCCTCCCAACTTTAAGCTCCTATGACTAAGTGAAAGTTATAAAGCCCGCATATCTGATTGCCTTATTTCTGCTAACACAACCATCTCCGGGCACCGAGATGTCGGCTAAGGTTGTCTTGTTACTGCGGAAACACCCTACATAGCATCTACAAAGGGGTAGAAGCCGACGATGGGCCACTTTCAAATGATAAACGGTCCCAACGGAGTCAAAATAAACATATATCATTAGCATTTGTATTCATCTTCTATATCTAAATAGGGGCACCCAACTAGCTGATTTTCTTGCATCCTCTTGAAGCCACATCATCAGTATTGTTATAGCCGTTGATGCAGTATAACTTAGCAATCTGCAGCCGTCCGATCAAAAAGTTGACAAAATTACCAAGTATTGCCACCGCTAAGTGAAAATACCGCTTCGTTCCCTTCGTACTGTCCCGCTCGCTGCGTGCCTCCTACCGACTCGATTTGTTTTGGCTGGGCTTGGCCCATCAACTGATGCCGCTAACCAACCTTCAAACATCGCACCTCTTCCATCCCCTTGACGATTGGTTTAATTGTTCGGACTGCTCATCTTCTCCGCTTCTCCCCTGACTTTCAATCTCCACACCACAACGCACATGAAATGGACGGGGGCATGCGAACAAGCATCAGCCTTAATCACCATGAAAACGCATAAGAAACTGATAGAGATCGTCGGCATAAAGATTGTTCTCAATAAAGTGGTGCCCATGCTCCGCTACATATTTGCCAGGTGCCCGTACCTCTTCATGGAACCTGATGGATTTTCTACTCCCTCCCAATCTCCTCCAGATCGATTAGTTTTCACTATCGAAAGGTCGATGCGATTTGAAGCCCCTACCATGAATGTTCTTCACCTTCCAGTGTCACATTTGTTCTACGAGACAAACTGGAGCCCTCACCGCCACCACAGCGTCTCCGCAGAGGCCTTCTCAGCCTCTACGGTTACACCTTCCTCCCCTATGAACTGCTCACTACTCTATCCTGATGGCGTTTTTTATTAATCCCCAATCCATGGACTCTTTCTTCCTGCCCATTCAATTTATGTATACATCAGATTCAAGATGTTTGGATCTATGATTGGAGAAGCGTCCGGTGTATTTTCGTCTGCAATTAATTGGACACAACAACGGAAAGAACTTGATTTTCTTCTTGCAACCAACTATAAGCTGCCGGGTACCCGAGCAAGTCATCTCGCTCATCTTGATCTACCAGCTCCTTTTTCTTAGTCAGGTATGAATGTATGATGTAAATTCAGATAACTTGATTTACGTGATATTGTATTCTTGGTCATTTGTTGTTTGCAGGCAGGCAATTGCTACAGTTTTAACCATATTAATTTCCTATGTGTCGTCTCCACATTTTCGTCAATGATTTTATATTGTATGGGGCTGGAGCACAGCTATTATTTCCTTTTCTTTGATCATATGAATGCTTATACTGAGATTGCCAGATTGTATTTCTAAAAATGCATCACTAATTAGACTTGTGGCAATATTGCTCGATGTATTCTGGTGTAGAATCGATAGATTGCTATATTATAATTCTCCTTTATGCCCAGTCAATATTAAATCTGCCTAAAACAATCTTAGGATGCAGTATTGCTTTACGTACGATCCAAACTATGGATTTGACAAGAGCTCATAGTTTCAGTCGGTGATGATTTCTCCCTCAGTTTTGTGAAGATGTGCAGTCTGGCATCCATTAGATGCAACAACCCTTTTATTTTTTGTCAAATGTATTTCGAATTTCAGTCACTCACCTTTATTAATTATTTTTCTAATCTCCATATAGGGTATCTATGCTAATATTTTCAACTGCAAATCTGCTATTTGCATCAGGATGCATTGGTTCATTCTTTTCTTAAAAATTCTGATAAAAAGGTCAGTGCTTCCTTCAATTGGTACTGTGAAAACTCATGAAGCTGGTGAGCTAATTTTCATCTTTATCAATGAAAATTGTGAGGCCCTCATAACCTTTTGAAGAAAAAAAGGTTGGCGTACATCTTTCTTAATTCTGAAAAATTGGTGCCACAACAAGTATATTGGTAGTCATCTCAATATCTCACCCTTGGGGCAGCCTTAGTTTTCTATCTTGCTGATTAATCCTGCCTTAAGAATTCCAGTTTGGGCATGCATATATTCTGGCTGTATCAGTGATCACGCTAGATTTTTATCTTAGATAGTCATCTTGCGGTTATATCTTATTTGATGATTAAACAATGATAGCCTTATATGACAGTTTATATTACACCTAGAATATACGTTCCTATGTTAATTTGAACTAAATTTTGAGTATCTGAAGATGAATCATGGAAGAATAGTTCCTCAAAAATCACTAGCATGGTCATAGCTAGCCACCATTTGCCAGCTTACCTTGATCGTTCAAATCTTTTCCTACTGTTTAACATGGCACATACAAACTACATCCAGTTTAATATCGTTCTCATACTTAATCAGTTGTGAAGGTAACAGCCCTATGTAATATACTTTTCACGAAATGGCAACAACTCCATGTAACTGGTATATGAACTTGGTGGGTAATATTGAACTTCCAGTTAACCAAATCTATAGTATGCAAACAGTAACAGAATACAGTCCATACTTTAAATTATTTATTATTATGGGGTCTTCTAGATTTTAGGTATAGGTAATGATGACTTCGATAAACATTTCTTACCATTTATGTCCTTCTTTTGGTCTCTCACACATGTAATCTCAAAGGACTGGGTTGACAAGAACACAAATTCATACATTCATATTAGCCTTTTGATGGCTTTCATTATGGCATATATAGTGTAGTAGTAACTCTTTGTTAGATCGAATTAGTGCTTGCAGTTGCACATCCACGTGAGAACCAAGCAACAATGTCACAATATTTTTGGACATTTATTTTGTACATTAGTAGCTCTTTCTCAGGTTATTGATTTATTATTCCTCCTGCCATCCACAACCATTTTGGTACTCAATAGCCATGATTTTCTTAAAGCAGATTCGAACCATAATTCACCGCAGCAACACGCGGGGTATCATCTAGTTATACAAGCATTGCCTTCCGTAATTATCGTTATAAAGCCATAAATATGCATCAATTTGACTTAAGATTTTAGCCAAGCTGGGTTGCCTGGCTCCTGTGCTTACCCCTACGTTCCCGATTGTTCGGCTAGGCGGTAAAGGGAGCACCTCTGTGATTGTTACTACCGGGTCGTCCAGGTTAGTACCTCAGACTAGGTGAAGCTGAAAGCTAGGCATCTTAAAGGATATAATTGGTCGGCAACGACGGAAGTGAAAATTTTGGTTCATTAGACCATAGAGTTCGGGAACTTTCCCCAAACTAAATCCTCAATATTTTCCTCCCACATTGATCGGAGGTGAGGTTTCATGATCATGATCAGCATGACAACCCAAAGAAAGGAATTGATAGCGGGACTATTTTTCTTTGGAAGATATTTCTTACGTTAATAGTAATATAACATATCTCTCCATGTACCTTTGTTTATAAGACCGTATGGCCGGATTGCCTTGTTTGCCATAAATCTTTGCCCTCATAAAGGCTTTATAAAGTGGGACAAACACTCCTCGGCTACTGGCTGCGGAGATTGAAGCCGATAGTCGGTCAACAAAGTTTTGTACAATGCGGATCCGAGCATTAATGATGTAAAGTACTTGGATACTTAGAATCATTACACATAAATTGTGAGTAAGTCAATTTACTGCATCCCATATTTCAAAGAGTCAAGGCAAAAATTTCGCAGAGAAAACCGAGCAGCTGGCATAATGCTCTCATAATTCCCCATTGATTTCCAATTTATTAAGCCCCTTGGGGCCGACCTTGGCAAGCTAAGCTTTCGCTAGTTCTAGCTCCTTTAAAAGATCTTTATTCTTTCCGAGAAGTTTGTATTAAACACAACAAAATTTTCTATCAAATGGATATCGATCCTTAATTCGGCCACCCGTGCCCACATTAAGGCTCGGGGGCTACTGGGCTTCGCGCTTATCATTTACAAATTTTAAAGGGGCACATCGATCCCCTGATCTAGTGTTGCCACCCGACCAGTGGCTCGGGGGCTACTGCATCGCCTATTCAATGCAGAAATTTCAAAATGATCAGTGTTCGGTTTGACCGAGCTATGGGCAAACGCGTCTTCGAACAACAATAGGTACCATCTGGACCTATCCGGCATCAAGCTAATATATTACGGCAACTTCTCAAAGATCCTCTCTCAAGGGCCTGTTCGCCGATCACTATTTCCTCTAATATATTACACCGTGTTTCTATTCCTAAGTATGATGTCAAGCTGGGAATTGATCCTCAGGTTGATTTCACTAATCAACATGAGTCTCAGGGGCTACTAGGATCAGCGGTTTCATGTTTTCCTTCGGGTGCATCTCGGGTTTTAGACCGACACACACCTTGAGGGCTACTGGTTATACATATCGGCAGTGAATAAATTGCACCGATCGGAAACAATTCCATAAAAAATCAGTTCATGACCAAGGTGGTAAACCACCTCGGATGTAGTCCGGCATAAAGCTTGGACACAAGTGGCTGGCTCCATACAGCGCATTTCCGGCATTAAGCTCGGCTGAATTCCTTCAACTTTTTCAAGCGAAGGTGATCTATGACACCTCTGATATAGTCCGGCATTGGAGCTTGGATACAGTCCGGCGTTGGAGCTCGGATACAGTCCGGCGTTGGACTTCGGATATAGTCTGGCATTGGAGCTCAGATATAGTCCGGTGTTGGAGCTCGGATATAGTCCAGCGTTGGAGCTCGGATGCAGTCCAACGTTGGAGCTCGGATGCAAGAAGACACTGCCACACGGGAACAACTTCGAACCCGAGGTGTGGTGTGAAAAATAACAAGGCATTGATAAAGGCCGAAAACTTAAAGGTCTCCTCGGATGCCCAGCGTGTGCACTCTTCGGATTTAGCTCTGTGATCCTCAAGATCAAAGATGGGGAAATTTGTTAAACCAGTTTCAAGACCAACGACCGAAGACGAAGAACAGTTCGGAAGAACCAAGGAGCGTCCCCAACTTGAAGACCGGTTCAGGGGGCTACTGACTGTGCCCTGGACTAGGGGGTACTCACCACGTCGTCTCCCGACTAGGTGGATTGGGCCGAGGACCCCCATGGCCGTTTACTCATGGGCCAGTTCGGACAGCTGATGCATACACGAGGAAGATTCTGCAAGACTTGGGGATTAAGACAAAGACTCCTCTCCACCGACGTATTCGACTAGGACTCTTGTTATCCTAGGCCCCTGGTACATTATATAAGCCGAGGCCAGGCTAGTCGATAGAGGATTATGATATTATTCATCATACCCATAGGTTTTAGACCACAACATATGATCTCGAGGTAAATCAACTCTTGTAATCTCTATATTCATCAAGATCAATCAAGCAGGAAGTAGGGTATTACCTCCATTAAGAGGGCTCAAACAAAGGTAAACATCATCTCCCCTATCTCATGTTACCCATCGATCCATGACACACAGCTTGGGACCCCCTACCCGAGATCTGCCAGTTTTGACACCGACACCAGCACCCTGCCAGAGGGGGAAACCATCACCGGTGGCCATCTTCATCATCCCGGCGCTCTCCATGACGAGGAGGGAGAAGTCCACCCTCGAGGCTGAGGGTATGTACCAGTAGCTATGTGTTTGATCTCTCTCTCGTGTTCTTGATTTGGCACGATCTTGTTGTACCGCGAGCTTTGTTACTATAGTTGAATCATATGGTGTTTCTCCCCCTCTATCTTCTTGTGATGAATTGAGTTTTACCTTTGAGGTTTCACTATTATCGGATTGAATACTATTATGGATTTGAGAACACTTGATGTATGTCTTGCGTGGGATACCCGTGGTGACAATAGGGTATTCTATTGATTCACTTGATGTATGTTTTGGCACTCAACTCCTGGATTTCCGAAGTGAAATTGGGGTAATCTATGCATAGGGGTTGATGCACGTTTTTGTCCTTATTTCTCCGGTAGAAATCTTGGGGCACTCTTTGAGGATCTTTGTGTTGGATTGAATATTATGAATCTGAAGTTGTTTGATGCATATCGTATAATTGACCCACGGATACTTGTGCAAAAGAACGCCAAACAACTTCAGATTCATAATATTCAATCCAACACAAAGATCAAAGATCGAGTTCCCCAAGATTTCTATCGGAGAAACAAGGACAAAAACGTGCATCAACCCCTATGCATATATTACCCTAATGTCACCTCGGGAATCCGCGAGTTGAGTGCCAAAATATACATCAAGTGAATCAATAGAATACCCCATTGTCACCACGGGTATCCCACTTAAGACATACATCAAGTGAATCTATGCATAGGGGTTGATGCACGTTCTTGTGACAATGGGGCATCGTATTGATTCACTTGATATATGTTTTGGCACTCAACTCGCGGATTCCCGAGGTGACATTGGGGTAATCTATGCATAGGGGTTGATGCACGTTCTTGTCTTTGTTTCTCCGGTAGAAATCTTGGGGCACTATTTGAAGTTCTTTGTGTCGGATTGAGTATTATGAATATGAATTTGCTTTGGTGTTATTTTAGTACGAACTCTAGGATAGATCGAACGGAAAGAATAGCTTTGTGTTATTTTAGTACAAACTCTTGAATAGATCGAACGGAAAGAATAGCTTTAAGGTGGTTTCATACCCGACAAACAATTTATTCTTTTGTTCTCCACTAGATAGGAACTTTGGAGTGATTCTTCATCGCACTTTGAGGCTTGGTTATATGATCCAATTATATTAGCACTGTTGAGAGATTGCACTAGCGGAAGTACGGACCCTAGGCCTCATTTTCAAGCATTGCAATACCGTTTTTGTGCCCATTTAATATTTGCTACCTTGCTGTTTTTATTTATTCAGATTATAAAAATATATTTCTACCATTAATATTACACTTTTATCATCATCTCTTCGCCGAACTAGTGCATCTATACAAATTACCATTGTATTTGGTGTGTTGGGGACACAAGAGACTTTTTATTATTTGGTTGCAGGGTTGTTTGAGAGAGACCATCTTCATCCTACACCTCCCACGGATTGATAAACTTTAGGTCATCCACTTGAGGGAAAATTGCTACTGTCCTACAAAACTCTGCGCTTGGAGGCCCAACACGTGTCTACAAGAATAAAGTTGCATAGTAGACATCAAATACATGCACAAACAAACACCAACTTGCACCCAACACGATAAAGGGGTTGTCAATCCCTTCACGGTTATTTGCAAAGTGAGATCTGACATAGATTGGATAAACGGTAAAGTAATATTTTTGGTATTTTTGGTTTATGGAACGGAAAGTAAAAGATTGCAAAGAAAGTAAATAGAAAAGTAAAATCGTAGATTGAAAACTTATATGATGGAAAGTAGACCCGGGGGCCATAGATTTCACTAGAGGCTTCTCTCAAGATAGAAAATATTACGGTGGGTGAACAAATTACTGCCGAGCAATTGATAGAAAAGCGCAAAGTTATGACGATATCTAAGGCAATGATCATGAATATAGGCATCACGTCCGTGTCAAGTAGACCGAAACGATTCTGCATCTACTACTATTACTCCACACATTGATCACTATCCAGCATGCATCTAGAGTATTAAGTTCATAAAGAACGGAGTAACACATTAAGAAAGATGACATGATGTAGAGGAATTAACTCAAGCAATATGATGAAAACCCCATCTTTTTATCCTCGATGGCAACAATACAATACGTGTCGGTTCCCCTTCTGTCACTAGGATCGAGCACCGCAAGATTGAACCCAAAGCTAAGCACTTCTCCCATTGCAAGAAAAACCAATCTAGTTGGCCAAACCAAATCGATAGTTCGAAGAGACTTGCAAAGGTATCAAATCATGCATATAAGAATTCAGAGGAGATTCAAATATTATTCATAGATAAGTTGATCATAAATCCACAATTCATCGGATCTCGGCAAACACACCGCAAAAGAGTATTACATCGAATAGATCTCCAAGAACATCGAGGAGAACATTGTATTGAGAATCAAAGAGAGAGAAAAAGCCATCTAGCTACTAGCTATGGACCCGTAGGTTTGTGGTAAACTACTCACGCTTCATTGGAGAGGCAATGGTGTTGATGTAGAAGCCCTCCATGATCGAATCCCCCTCCGGCAGGACGCCGGAAAAGGCCCCTAGATGGGATCTCACGGGTACAGAAGGTTGCGGCAGTGGAAAAGTGGTTTCGTGGCTCCTCTGGAAGGTTTTGGGATATTTGAGAATATATAGGCGGAAGAAATAGGTCGGTGGAGTCATGAGGGGCCCACAAGGGTGGGGGCGCGCCCTACCCCCTGGGCGCGCCTCCCGACCTTGTGGCCGCCTCGTGGCTTTCCTGACATGCACTCCAAGCCCTCTGGATGTCTTCTGGTCCAATAAAAATCATCGGCGAAATCTTCTGGTCCGAGGTTTCATTCTGTTTGGACTCCGTTTGGTATTCCTTTTCTGTGAAACTCTAAAACAAGGAAAAAGCAAGAACTGGCACTAGGCTCTAGGTTAATAGGTTAGTCCCAAAAATCATATAAAACAGCATATTAATGAATATAAAACATCCAAAACAAATAATATAATAGCATGGAACAATAAAAAATTGTAGATACGTTGGAGACGTATCAAGCATCCCCAAGCTTAATTCCTGCTCGTCCTCGAGTAGGTAAATGATAAAAACAGAATTTTTGATGTTGAATGCTACCTAACATATTTATCCATTTATTCTCTTTATTGTTGCATGAATGTTCAGATTCGTATGATTCAAAACAAAAGTTTAATATAGACATAAAAACAATAATACTTCAAGCATACTAACAAAATAATTATGTCTTCTCAAAATATCATGGCCAAAGAAAGCTTATCCCTACAAAATCATATAGTCTGGCTATGCTCTATCTTCATCACACAAAATATTTAAATCATGCACAACCCCGATGACAAGCCAAGCAATTGTTTCATACTTTTAGCGTTCTCAAACTTTTTCAACTTTCACCCAATACATGACCGTGAGCCATGGACATAGAACTATAGGTGGTATAGACGGTGGTTATGGAGAAGACAAAAAGAAGGAGATAGTCTCACATCAACTAGGCGTATCAACGGGCTATGGAGATGCCCATCAATAGATATCAATGTGAGTGAGTAGGGATTGCCATGCAATGGATGCACTTAGAGCTATAAGTTTATGAAAGCTCAAAACGAAAACTAAGTGGGTGTGCATCCAACTCGCTTGCTCACGAAGACCTAGGGCAATTTGAGGAAGCCCATCATCGGAATATACAAGCCAAGTTCTATAATGAAAGTTCCCACTAGTATATGAAAGTTATATCATAGGAGACTCTCTATCATGAATATCATGGTGCTACTTTGAAGCACAAGTGTGGTAAAAGGATAGTAACATTGCCCCTTCTCTCTTTTCTCTCATTTTTTTGGGCCTTCTCTCATTTTTTTTGCCTCTTTTTTTTCATCCGGAGTCTCATCCCGACTTGTGGGGGAATCATAGTCTCCATCATCCTTTCCTCACATGGGACAATGCTCTAATAATGAAGATCATCACACTTTTATTTACTTACAACTCAAGAATTACAACTCAGTACTTAGAACAAAATATGACTCCATATGAATGCCTCCGGCGGTGTACCGGGATGTGCAATGAATCAAGAGTGACATGTATGGAAGAATTATGAATGGTGGCTTTGCCACAAATACGACGTCAACTACATGATCATGCAAAGCAATATGAAAATAATGGAGCGTGTCATATAAACGGAACGATGGAAAGTTGCATGGCAATATATCTCGGAATGGCTATGGAAATGCCATAATAGGTAGGTATGGTAGCTGTTTTGAGGAAGGTATATGGTGGGTTTATGGTACCGGTGAAAGTTGCGCGGTAGTAGAGAGGCTAGCAATGGCGGAAAGCTGAGAGTGCGTACAATCCATGGACTCAACATTAGTCATAAAGAACTCTTGCAAAAATCTATTAGTCATCAAAACAAAGTACTACATGCATGCTCCTAGGGGGGCAGATTGGTAGGAAAAGACCATCGCTCGTCCCCGACTGCCACTCATAAGGAAGACAATCAATAAATAAATCATGCTTCGACTTCATCACATAACGGTTCACCATATGTGCATGCTACGGGACTCACAAACTTTAACACAAGTATATCTCAAATTCACAACTACTCAATAGCATGACTCTAATATCACCATCTTCATATATCAAAACAATCGTAAGGAATCAAACTTCTCATAGTATTCAATGCACTTTATATGAAAGTTTTTATTATATCCCTCTTGGATGCCTATCATATTAGGACGAAATTTATAACCAAAGAAAATTACCATGCTGTTTTAAAGACTCTCAAAATAATATAAGTGAAGTGCGAGAGTTCATCAATTTCTATAAAATAAAACCACCGCCATGCTCTAAAAAGATATAAGTGAAGCACTAGAGCAAATTTGCCTAGCTCAAAAGATATAAGTGAAGCACATAGAGTATTCTAATAAATCACGATTCATGCGTGTCTCTCTCAAAAGGTGTGTATAGAAAGGATGATTGTGGCAAACTAAAAATGAAAGACTCAAATTATACAAGACGCTCCAAGCAAAACACATATCATGTGGTGAATAAAAATATAGCCTCAAGTAAAGTTACCGATAGATGAAGACGAAAGAGGGGATGCCTTCCGAAGCATCCCCAAGCTTAGACTCTTGGTTGTCCTTGAATATTACCTTGGGGTGCCTTGGGCATCCCCATGCTTAGGCTCTTGCCACTCTTTATTCCATAGTCCATCAAATACTTACCCAAAACTTGAAAACTTCACAACACAAAACTCAACAGAAAATCTCGTAGGCTCCGTTAGTATAAGAAAATAAATCACCACTTTTGGTACTGTTGTGAACTCATTCATTATTTATATTGGTGTAATATCTACTGTATTCCAACTTTTCCATGGTTCATTCCCCCCGATACTAGCCATAAATGCATCAAAATAAGCAAACAACACGCGAAAAACAGAATCTATCAAAAACAGAACAGTCTGTAGTAATCTAGATAGTTTGCATACTTCTGTAATCCAAAAATCCTTAAAAATTAGGACGACCTAAGAAATTTGTGTATTAATCTACTATAAGAAATTCAAAAAAATTCGACGCTCCTGTGATTTATAAAAATCCCGGGACTGAGCGCATAAGTTTCTGTTTTTCAGCAAGATCCAGTCAACTATCACCGTAAGCTATCCCAAATGTCTTACTTGGCAAACACTAATTAAAACACAAAACCACATCTAACCAGTGGCTATATGAAATATTTAATGCAAAACAGAAAGGAAAAATATTGGGTTGTCTCCCAACAAGCGCTTTTCTATAAAGCCTTTTAGCTAGGCGTTGGTAATTTTAATGATGCTCACATGAAAGATAGCAATTGAAACACAAAGAGAGCTTCATAAAACATGTGAAAAACAAGTTTAATTCTAACATGCTTCCTATGCATAGAGATTTTATAAGCAAACAAATATCAAGACAAGTAAAAACCATCATATGCAAGGAAGAAGAAAGAAACAATAGCAATCTCAACATAACGAGAGGTAATTTTGTAACATGAAAATTTCTACAATCATATTTTCCTCTCTCATAATAATTACATGTAGGATCATAATCAAATTCAACAATATAATTATCACATAAAATTTTCTCTTCATGATCCACATGCATGCAAAGTTGACACTCTTCCGAAATAGTGGGATTTTCATAAAATAAAGTCATGACTTCTCCAAACCCACTTTTATCAAAAATTTCATAAGATTGAATATTCTCCAAATATGTGGGATCTAAAGTCGACAATCTTCCAAACCCACTTTCAATATTATTGCAAACATTATTATCAATCTCATATTCATCATGCGGCTTAAATAAATTTTCAAGATCATAAGAAGAATCACCCCAATCGTGATCATTGCAACAAGTAGTAGACATAGCAAAATTAGCATCCCCAAGCTTAGGGTTTTGCATATTATTAGCACAATTGACATTAATAGAATTTATAATAACATAATTGCAATCATGCTTTTTATTCAAAGATCTATCGTGAATCACTTTATAAAGCACTTCGTCACAATTTTCAGATTCACGGATTTCAAGCAAAACTCCATAAAGATAATCTAGTGCACTCAACTCACTAGCAATTGGTTTATCATAATTGGATCCTTTAAAAAGATTAGCAAGTGGATGGGAATCCATAAACTTTTAGCAAGCGAAGATGCAAGCAAAAAGAAGGCACATGGTAACACAAGATCGAACGGAAGAAGGGCGAAAGAAAAGGGCAAATCTTTTTGAAAATCGTTTTAGAGGTGGGGGAGAGGAAAACGAGAGGCGAATGGAAAATAATGTAATGCGAAGGATGAGAGTTTATGATGGGTACTTGGTATGTCTCGGCTTGGCATAGATCTCCCCGGCAACGTCGCCAGAAATTCTTCCTGCTACCTCTTGAGCTTGCGTTGGTTTTTCCCTTGAAGAGGAAAGGGTGATGCAACAAAGTAGAGTAAGTATTTCCCTCAGTTTTGAGAACCAAGGTATCAATCCAGTAGGAGACAACACACAAGCCACCGAATACCTGCACAAACAAACACCAACTTGCACCCAACG
>NC_057796.1:14879414-14918605 GCF_018294505.1 Triticum aestivum
GGGGGGGGGGGCGACATTCTCTTGCAATTCCTACGAGTTAAATGCATAAAACTGCCACATGGCGTGGCTCCCAGAAAACGGCGATTCTTTCTTTTTGCAAAAAGCCACCGATTTCAAGATAATGACACAAAACAAAACATTGATTGTTTGCTTAGGGCGTTTGGCGCCAAATTGAAACTGATAAGCCGGGCCCACTGATGACATGGGGAAATGGTGCACTACAAAAGACCCAAACAAGACTGACTAGCCAAATTATATCATCACTGACGCGTTTTAGGCCCGTCAATGCCTCCAGGTCAGTGATGACTTCTTCATCATAGATGGACTGCTTGGATGGTCAGTGATGAGTTACAGCACAAACCGACTGATCCGTTAGTGGTAAATATCAACAAAGCGTGAGAAAAAGGGATACATCCACTACCCAGGGGCACATGTATCACAAGTACTGCACAACAACACAAAAATTGCAGAGGCAATACAAAAGAGATTCGGAGGAAAACCAAATTACATGTGTGGAAACATAAACACCAATTTGATCCCTAGTCATGCCTCTAGATCTAGCTCATGTATTGATGATGATCTTATTTTCCTGATCATGCGCATTGTTATAGTAACAAGGATGCAATCAATAATGAGGACGCATTGTTATTTGTTATAAGAACAATGGTGTTGGAAGACCCAACTTATGAATTACTAAGAGATCACATCGTTATTATGTTGTCGATATTTTCATATAAATTGTTAACGTTTACTTACTTCCTTAGACCATGAGAATATCATATGCCAACATACCAGATGGTTACTTGGGCTTTCCCTAGTGAGGAGGGCCTTTGGCTGCCATGCCCGGGGCAACTTCAGCATTGCTGATGATGCTGGCAGGGTCGAGGGTGACCTGCAAAACATTTGGATTAGCGAGTTCTTTATCGACGGCGATGGGGATGGAGCGAGGGTCCTGTACCGCTCTCGAATCTGGAGGGACGGAGCTTCCTATGGTGAGTCAGCTTTCGACTCCCATGCCTGGGGAAATCACGGCGTTGGCAGCGAAGCTGTAAGGCAGAGAATGACCTGCAAAACATTGGAGTGACAAGCTCTTCGTAGGGGGTTGAGCGGTGTGGCTGCCGACCACCCCTTCAAGTGCTTTGGGTTTCGCCTCTATTGCAATGTCCTTCTTCTTGCATCTTGTCGCTGGCTTATCCCTAGGCTCTCTTTGGGGCCATCTAGGTGTGATGGTCGAGGTGACTTCTCACACATGGCGAGGATTCCCCACGGTCGGCGCCAATGTTTATGTACGAGAATCAACTTTTGACTAGGGGGTATCCTTAATAGCATGGTCAGACATTAGTGATGGGGCGTACGATGTATGTTGAAGGATGCCTTACACGCGATAAAGTGGAACATCAATGTTTTTTAAATAGGTTCAATCACATTGTGGGAGCACGACTTATGTCCTATGGGACTGCACACTTGGAGTGCGGCCGTTTGCCCATGAGTCCCAACTAGTGTGAGCCTTACTAGGTCCCTCGGACTATGAGCTCTTGCCCTTCGTTTACCCTCCTGAAGGGGCTTGGAAGGAGAGAGTGACGCTCCACTTGAGTGTATTCAAGTGACATTGAGTGAGTCACATGCCCATGGGGGCTTTGTATAGCCTAGGGGTCCTTGACAAATGACCAAGACTACCCTTGAAGTAAGGAGGTGGAAGGGTAGGACTAGGTAATTTTCTGTCCTTTGGCCCATGTGCTCCTTGTTGGGCTAGGAGGTGGATTGTAGCCCATGAAGGGAGAATCCCTACACTATGAGGAGGCTTCCTTGCTTGGGCTTGGGATTCTTTGCTCTCTTGCATCCTCCTTTGACTTATTGACCATGAATCCTCCCTTGGACTTCCGTTGACGGGGGTGGCTTGCTTGGACCCACTGGGGTGCCTTGGACTATTTTTGACTGCCTTGATTTTATTTACCGCTTGGGTGGCACTCCATGTAGGATAGGGGGCGGGACCTTAAGTGGGATTAAAAATCCGCTATTAAAACATCCATGTTTTTTTTGTATCTAGCAACATTAGTAGTTTTAACTTATGATTAGACTTCAAGCTTACTGAAACATAAATGAGAGGCACATGACAACAAAAACCTAGAACATTGCTCACACAAAATCTATAACTCAGAGGTAGTAGTAAAATTTAACCTTTGCTAGTATTGTTGCTATATTATCAAAATAATACTTCTATGCAGTTTACAAAAACAGTAATAGAAAGCATAGAATATAGGACACGAAATACAAAATAATTAAGTCTTAAATGTTGTTTTTAGAGTGGAATTTGTGAAATCTTTACTTATGAAATGTTGTGTTATGCTACCAAGAGCTAGGCGTGTTTTATACTATAAATTGTAGAGGTACAATCTGGCCCATTAGTGGTATCCTATCATCATTGTCCAACAACAGTGAAGGGCCCTACAATCTGGCCCGTCACTATTGTCTTACACTAGACACACCAAAAAATGGCCCAACAATTATATCTTTCTTGGTCCTCTGACCGAAAGTGCAACTCACCGCACCCGGTATGAAAGCTAAACCCCCAAACCCTCATTTCCCTAACCTTAGGCCCCAGCCACCGCCGCCTCCACTCACCACAGTTGATATGAAAGATAATCCCCCAAACATCATTTTCCCAAGCTTAGGCCTCAGCCGCCAGTCCCTCCACTCCCTTCTCTTTGCCTCCTCATCTCCTGCCGGGGTAGACCCCCATGACACCTTTTCGAGTCCGGCAACTCCCTACCACGCCTCCATAGGACATATACTCCATGCTCTCCTAAACACGCCACTCCAAATTCGAGGATGACAGTGATCACCCTTCCATCTACCCCGTCGAGATCTGTGATGGTTGCTACCACGACGATGGCTGGATCGTGGCAGACAAACTTGTAAATTTCCATGGTAAGTTGGGCTGCCCTTGCTAAGGTATTTATGGAAAAAATATTTTTATATTTATAAAGTTGTAGTCCATGCCTCCTTATAATAACATCTTGGTAGCATTGCATATAAAAGACAATAAAGGATAATATTTGCTTTTAGGTTTCCATCAATTTGATACCAACATCATGGCATGTCCCTATGTTGTGGAGTTCAGTCATGTTCGTGGTGGCAACTACCTTAGTTGTTCACAAAAAAAGAAAAATATATAATCTGATATGTTGCATTTTTGTACCATCTCATGATTACTAAGTTTGTGGATATTAAAAATCAGCTCTCTTTTTCTCAAAAAACTATTGGTTGTTGTCTTGGTAGAACTAATAACAACACTAACAACTTATGTTCTTAAAGCATTTCATTATATATGTAGAAAGCACCAAACATCTAATAGCATACCCCATCTATTTTTAAATAGATGATGTCCTAGTCATTGAAACAACATGCAATAAATATTTTTGACCATTTTTTTTGTAAGAGTGTTAGGATAAGATGATGAATGATTTATTACAACTTGTTTTTACCATACAAGTCAAAGTTGGAAATGTTTGACTGCATGCTTTCTACGAAGGCGTCTATTTATGAACGGAAGAAGTATGTCACAAATCTCTAAGGTTTGATACTAGGTAAAATGTCTCTTAACATTTGCAAAACCGCTGAAGTAAAAACCACCACACTGGTATTGTATACATATTTCACTTGAAGTTTGTTGGTTGAAAAAATTATGTGGCCATCTGTGACATCTCGATTGGCCTCGTATCATCTTCCATATCTAAATGGATGCTTGTCACTATCTATTTTTCCTAGCAACTCCTTAAGTCAAATCATCAGATAGGGCCCATAGGTTAATTTTCATTTCCTTGTGTGATGTATATTCTGCTCCTTCCTGTGAAGATATCCTCTATCAAATACACTGGAGGCAACACCCAGACAATGACCATGTTCAAGAAATGACTAGATGTTCGTCTACTATACTACTAACCTTTGCGATCCATTTGTTTTCCTCATGAACAAAACACAATAGTCATTTGGGAAATCATTATTGCCTTCGAAAGGACATCGCAATAATAAGACACGTTGCTCCAGATTATTCACCATCTAGAGTTTGGTGTTCGAGCTATGATGTGTGCTTAGACAACGCAGGTTTCGCCACCGGCCGCAAGGATGGCAGACTCCACTATCAAAACCATCCCACTTTCTCTCATTTTCCTTGGTTCTATCGAATCTCATGCTAGAAATCATGGCCATGCGGGCATGGATCTCAAGCTACAACCACATGAGACATCAGCTATGAGTACCGTTGTGAGGGTGGGGGAGGAGATTTGATCAAAGTAAACCGGTACGACATGATGTAGCCATTGTTGGAAATATGCCCTAGAGGCAATAATAAAGTGGTTATTATTATATTTTTTTAATCATGATAAAGGTTTATTATTCATGCTAGAATTTTATTGACCGGAACTTAAATACATGTGTGGATACATCAACAAATACCGTGTCCCTAGTAAGCCTCTACTAGACTAGCTCGTTGATCAAAAGATGGTTAAGGTTTCCTAACCATAGACATGTATTGTCATTTGATAACGGGATCGCATCATTAGTAGACTGATGTGATGGACAAGACCCATCCGTTAGCATAGCATATGATCGTTCAGTTTTTGCTACTACTTTCTTAATGTCAAATACATATTCGTTCGACCATGAGATCATGCAACTCCCGGATACCGGAAGAATACCTTGTGTGCTATCAAACGTAACTTCATAACTGGGTGATCCTAAAGGTGCTCTACAGGTATCTCCGAAGGTGTCTGTTGAGTTGGCGTGAACCGAGATTGGGATTTGTCACTCCGTATGACGGAGAGGTATCTCTGGGCCCTCTCGGTAATACAACATCACAAGAAGCTTGCAAGCCATGTGACTAAGGAGTTAGTCATGGATCTTGTATTACAGAACGAGTAAAGAGACTTGCTGGTAACGAGATTGAACTAGGTATGAGATACCGACGATCGAATCTCGGGCAAGTAACATACCAACGGACAAAGGGAACTGCATACAGGATTAACCGAATCGTTGACATCGTGGTTCAACCGATAAAAGATCTTCATGGAATATGTAGGAACCAATATGGGCATCCAAGTCCCGCTATTGGTTATTGACCGGAGAGGTGTCTCGGTCATGACTACATGATTCCTGAACCCGCAGGGTCACACGCTTAACGTTTGTTGATGCCAGAGTAGTATTGGGATGAGATCCCGGACGTCACGAGGAGTCTTGTAATGGTCGGGAGGTAAATATTTGTATATGGGAAGTCATATTTTGGCTACCGGAAAAGTTTCGGGTTTTACCGGTATTGTATTAGGAAGGTTCTGGAAGGTTCCGGAGGAGTCCGGAAGGGTCCCTCCAGCACCTAGGGCGTGCATGGGCTGTAGGGGGCGTCCTAGCCTTATTGGGCCAGGCACACCAACCCAAATAAGGCTAGTGAAAGGATCGAGATGGACCTAGAGGGGGGGTGAATAGGTACAATTACAAATTTTAATTATTACTTAGCAATTTTAGGCAATAATGCGGAATATGAAAGTGAGCCTAACAATTGCAAGTATGATGCTAAGAGCTAAGCAAGGTAAACAAGTAACAAAAATATGTGAGTAAGTAAGCACAATATGATATAAGTAAGGCCTAAGAGACAAGTAACCACAAGTAGGAAGTTAGGATTAGGGATAACCGCAACTTCGAGAGACGAGGATGTATGCCGATGTTCACTTCCTTGGAGGGAAGCTACGTCACCGTTAGAGAGGAGGATGTTACCACGAAGGCACACCAACACCACGAAGGCTCACCCTCCCTTTGAGACAACACCACGAAGGCGTTTCTCAACCACTAGTGGTAGACCTTGGGGTGGTCTCCAAACCCTCACAAACTTTTCGGGGGTAATCACAATGGTCGATTCCTCTCCGAAAGACTCCTACCACCTAGGAGTCTCCAACCTCCAAGAGTAACAAGAACGATGGGGAAAAGCTCAAGACTTGCTCAAATCACGAATTCCTTTGGTGCAAAGAAGGGGAAGGAGTGGATCTATCACTTGGACGGACAACTTCTCTCAAATGCTCTCAAATCCCTTAGGGATCTAAGGTTTGGTGAGGAAGAGTGAGAGAGAGAGTGTGAAATGTGTCCTAGGGTTTGCTCAAAGTGAATGGTCAATCCTCTCCCGTGGAGAAGAGGGCTATATATAGTGTGTGAGCAAATAAGGCCGTTGTAGTGTAAGTGACAGGGTAGGCCGGACATCCGGGACAGGAGCCGAACATCCGGCCTAGCGTAATATATGTGAAGTGAAGCAGAAAGCAGAGGACATAACAGAGGGGCTGGACATCTGGGGAACAACCCGGACATCCGGTGAGACTGGAAGACTCGGACATCTGGCAAGATGGCCGGACATCCGGCTCGCTCACAGAACTGAAAACGCTCACTGGATAGCTCGAGCCGGACATCTGGCATGGAAGCCCGGAAATGCGAGGTGCATGGAGAGCCCGGACATCCGGCATGGAGGGCCGGACATCCGGAAGAAGATACCAGCACATAGTGTTCTCTGGATAGCAGGTTCCGGATATCCGGTGTGCGGGCCAGATATCCGGCAGGTGGCCCGGACATCCGGTAGGCAGCCCGGACATCCGGCAAGGCCAGAGGCAGAACAAGCATGAGAATATAGTGATAGATCTAAAGAATTTGAGGAAGGAGTTTTGTGGCATGAGCAAGTATTTTACTAACCCTACCGATCTTCTCTTAATAGTGCGGGATCCTATACTCAAGAAAACAAATATGTAATATTTTTGATACTTCTTCCTTTAGTAAAATCAACCCCATATGTTCACGATCCACACACTTTTGATGAACCGGGGACTAACCTGAGATTCACTTGATGAACATAGTTAGTCCCCTACATGTATATTGTCATCAACATGAAAACATGATGTAAGGGCATGATTGCACTTTCAATCTCCCCCTTTTTGTTTGTTGATTACAATCATACATGTAGTATCATAGATGCAATAAATAAATTTAGCATTGTAAATCATGAGAGCATAATACACTATATGTTCCTATTTGCTTTAGCTCCCCCTCATTGTGTGCATGAGATGATTATGTTAGGATGTACAACACAAATTTTCATGGTAGCATATGTAGCTCAAAAAGATAGGAAAGTATGACACGCACATATGAAACAACCATAACAACAATCCATAGCCACAAAGATAACAACATAGTCTCAAATGATTAAGTACCATATGTAGCATACATAAAGAGTTTGAATAATAGCCAACATATAGCATGACCCAACTAAGATACTACTTCTCCCCCTTTGACAGCTACATGCAAAAAGGGGCGAAGAACTAGGAGAAATCCATAGAGATCACTCCTGGCAGATGTCTGTTGGGAATAAGCCGCGGCGAGCCCGGGACGCGGTGCGCGTGCGTGCGCGTGGTGAACGCGTCGGGCTCGGCCCGTGGCAGCCTGGGTCGCGTGCGTACGTGACCTGGTGTGTGGGTTGCTAAGACGGACACGCGGGGTGTGGCCGTGCCGGGCGCTGGAACCAGTTGCGTCCCGTTGACGTGCGTGCGCGACGGGCGCAGGAGCTGAGGAGCGCGGGGCGTGGCGCAGTGGGCGTCAGGGCTGGGCGAGAGCAGCGGAAGAGCAGTGGCTCACGCCGAGTCTCCAGGAGATCGTGTACGCGCGCGTGGAGCTCGGCGGGCGGGCGTTGCGTGGGCACTAGCTGCGTCTAGCTGCATGCATGCATGAGTTTGTTAGATGGATCAGGTCAGCTAGCTTAGTGCGTGTGTGTGTGCCCGTGTATAAGTATTGACCCCGCATGTTGTAGTCTGGTGTGCTGAGTACGTGCTCAGGAGAAAAAGAGAACGCCGTTGGTGCGGCGGGTGGCGTACGTGCGCCGGAATACTCTTGTGTCCCTGTGTCCTTCTTCTTCCTCCAGTCCTCTTCTTCCTCGAGTGCATAGAGAGAGAGAGAGGGGTAGTGCTCCGGTGAGAGGCAAGGCGAGGCTACGGCAACAACAATTGGTATCAGAGCCACAGGTTTGGGGGGCGGCCGTGGCGCGCGCGGCGGACATGAAGGTCTCGGCAACGCGCGGCGAGTCCACAGCGGTGTGGCGTGATGCCGGGCGTGCGGCGAGCGCGTGGCGTCGGCAACGCACGGCGAGTCCACGGCGGTGTGGCGTGATGCCGTGCGCGCGGCGAGCAGTGGCGGTCGCAGACACAAGGAGGCCGCGGAGGACCTGCGCGGTGTCGCAGAGGCCGCGGCGGCTCGGCGCGACGACCGTGGAGGCGCTGCGCTGCGGTTGACGGCGCAGCGGTGAATGGCAATAAACGCGGCGGCGAGCCGGGCGCGACCGGTGCGTGTTATGGGTGCGCACCGGACGCGTCGGGACCACGGGAGTGGACCGCGTCGAGGCGCTGGACCTGGTTGCGCAGACCGCGTACGTGCACGGCGGGAGCGCGGGCCGGGAGCGCGGGGACGTGGGGAGTGCACGCGAAGGGCACGGCGGCACGGTGGCAGGCGTGGCAGCGACGTCAGGGCGGCGGCGGCTACAACGATGTCGACGGCACGGCGGAGGCCGCAGCGGTGCGGTGCGACGGCCATGGCGACGTCGACGACCACAGACTCCTCTAGGCCGTGGCTTAGGGGGAGTATGTTGGGAATAAGCCGCGGCGAGCCTGGGACATGGTGTGCGTGCGTGCGCGTGGTGAACGCGTCGGGCTCGGCCCGTGGCAGCCTGGGTCGCGTGCGTACGTGACCTGGTGTGTGGGTTGCTAAGACGGACACGCGGGGTGTGGCCGTGCCGGGCGCTGGAACCAGTTGCGTCCCATTGACGTGCGTGCACGATGGGCGCAGGAGCTGAGGAGCGTGGGGCGTGGCGAAGTGGGCGTCAGGGCTGGGCGAAAGCAGCGGAAGAGCAGCGGCTCGCGCCGAGTCTCCAGGAGATCGTGTACGCGCGCGTGGAGCTCGGCGGGCGGGCGTTGCGTGGGCGCTAGCTGCGTCCAGCTGCATGCATGCATGAGTTTGTTAGATGGATCAGGTCAGCTAGCTTAGTGCGTGTGTGTGTGCCCGTGTATAAGTATTGACCCCGCATGTTGTAGTCTGGTGTGCTGAGTACGTGCTCAGGAGAAAAAGAGAACGCCGTTGGTGCGGCGGGTGGCGTATGTGCGCCGGAATACTCTTGTGTCCCTGTGTCCTTCTTCTTCCTCCAGTCCTCTTCTTCCTCGAGTGCATAGAGAGAGAGAGGGGTAGTGCTCCGGTGAGAGGCAAGGCGAGGCTACGACAACAACAATGTCGTCATCATGATCAAAGAACTCGACGTACACGTCACGAGACGGGAATCCGAAGGTGGACGAGGACGGAGCCGCGGGAATAGGATCATCATCACTCACGGGACTCCCACGATCACGAAGGCGCTGCTTGAGCTGGTTCTTGGAGATGATGAGGCGCTTCTGAACACATGGTTTTGCTGACAGTTGAAAGTGATTGCCTTCATAATAGCAGACTGAGCCTTGCCCAAGAACGAGGAAGACGTCCACGAGGCGTGGTCGAGGAGGAAGGCACGGAGGAACCCGTGGGTTGTGACCCACCAGCAGACTTCCTAGGCCGCCGAGGTGCAACAGATGGTGCAGGAGCAGCCATGCGCATATGAGTAGGAGGTTTCCAAATGGCATGCACCACCGTGTTTGCAACCTCAAAAGGAGCAGTGTGATCAATAAGCGCCTGAATGAATGGAGCATGAGGGAATTGGCGCGTCTGAAGAAAGCTGGAAACACGGATCTCATGCCAAATGTAATGGGCAGTGTCAAGAGGCTCGGTAGGCTTCTCATGCATACGAACCATCAAGTCAATGCAGTAGTTGCGAGCCCTTGAGCGATCTCCCTTCCTAGGATAGAGAGTGCGAAGCACAACCTGATAGAGAATGTAGTAAGGAGACTTGAAGATGGATACCTCATTGGGTGGGTACGCACGTTCCTCCTCAGTGAGCTGAGTGACATGCTTAACAAGAGGCATGCAATCATCAATCCCCTTGGGCTTATGCAGTGGATTCCGACTGTGGATTTTATGTCCAACACCGGAGAGGCCCAAAATCTGAACAAAATGCTCATAGGTGATGCTCAGCACAGTATCATCGGTCATCCAGGTGAGACTGTTGTTTGGGCCAAAGAAGCAGGTGGCATAGAACTGAAGGATGGCAGCTTCATTCCAATCACACCTAAAGGTCATTGCTGGACCGAGAGTCATATCATCAATGATCTTGACTGTGTTGTCAGGGAACATGGCAGGATTATCACGCAAGAATTGAAGATCCAGGTATTTGTGAGGAGCAAGACCACGGCCGCGGCCGAAGCTAGAGTAGAGATCCTACTGCATGCAAGTACGGAACCGTGGATCCTCAGCATCAGCCCTCATCTCAAACTGATTGACATCCCATCGAAACTCAAGGTATGGGCTAGCCCTCGCGGTCGTGAAATCGTGAATGGGGCGATCCCCGCTGAAAGGGATCTCCATGGAGATGTGCCGACCATGGAGAACAGGCATAGCAGAGCCTCAGACCAGAGGCACGGGCCCCCTCCGGGTGCCCGGTTTTGACTGTCCAACGGAGCTCCTAGGGGCAATGTCTTCCTCTTCGTCCCCAACATAGTCCTCATCATCCGGATCAGAGGCCGACGGACTTGGTGATGGTGCCCGACGCTTCTTCTTAGGACCGGTGGGGGTCTTCTTCTTCTTAGGTCGAGCATGTTCATTGGAGTCAGTGGAACCTTGCCGGCGATCGACTAAAACGGATAGACGATAAGGGTACCGATGAGAAGGAGTCAAAAAGGTATGAATAAGGATACAACAAATTAAATAGTGGGGATGTGAACATTTTCGAACATGACCATAGGGCAAGTCAAGTGGTAGATCAAAATATTGACATTCCCATGGTTAAGTTGTTTAACCAAGTACATAGAGAGGATTTTAGGCTAGGAAAGAGACATCAAATCTCTAGAGAGATATATACATCAAGATAGTCATGAGAGATAATGAAAACCTAGGATGATTGGGCCAAACAAGAAAATAGGCAAGAGTAGATAGAAGCCATACCCCGGGAAGAAGGAGGAGGGCCGCATTGCTTGGTACGCGCCATGAAGAACTCCGACGGCCGAAACTTGAGTCCACACCTGAACCGACCCTTCCCGAGTGATTCACACCGCAACCTAGGAAATGGATTGGGTGGAAGCATAGATCAGGAGGAGATGAAGGCGTGGGCAGGAGATCGAGGCCGGAGGATGGAGGAGATGGCCGGGGCAGCGCTGGAGCACAGCCCGGCGGCGGCGATTTGAGATAGATGGGGAGAGCAAGAGAGGAAAGAATGGAGAACTGCCCCCAAATCCCGAGCCTCCGCCCCGTTTTGTGTATCTGTGGGTGACGCGCCGGACATCCGGGGGCCAAGCCCAGATATCCGGCGACTAGAGCTCAGAGAGCAGAACTCCAGGGCCCGGATGTCCGGCTAATGCCCGAATGTCCGGCCACTGGAGGCGTCCGACAATTTTTGAGCAGCAGAGAATTGCCATGGCCCGGATGTCCGGCAGTGGAGCCGGATGTCGGGCCACTAGACAGAGATACCAACTGGGAGATGACAGTGAGGGCCATATAGTGATATTTGGTGATATAGACTCCGCCAAGGAGATTTAGATATTGTAGAGATGAAGAACAAAGTAATTTTATGGTCATACTAAGATGCGCAAAATAACCCAACAACATTAAGGGAAGAAAGGTTCAAATTAAGCAATGCACAAGCGGTGACTGAAGTCACCATGTTTGAGCATATGGGACATAGTACCGCAAAGATTTCGACTTTGGGTACATAGTCACGACTCCATCATTTAAAGCACCATAGTTCGAAAACCATGATAACTTTGAGAGTGTTTGTTCTATTTATGCATTATGTAGGGTGAGAGTACTCATGAATTGAATGGCTCCCCCTAAATATATGCCTACATCAAGACAAGACATTAAGTACATGCATGGATGGGTACTAGATTTCACATAATGCTGTCAAGCTCCAAGATACCAAGTTCACGCCTAAGTTGACAAAACCTTGCTTCATCCAATGGCTTGGTGAAAATGTCGGCAAGTTGCATATCTGTGCCAACATGAGCAATATCAATGTCACCCTTTTCCACATGATCTCTTAAGAAATGATACCTAATATCAATGTGCTTGGTGCGGGTATGATCTTTGGGATTCTCAACAATACTGATGGCACTTTCATTATCACATAGAAGAGGCACATGTCTATAGGTGATACCGTAATCCTTCAAAGTTTGCCTCATCCATATTAATTGAGTTGCACAACTAGCGGTTGCAATCTATTCGGCTTCGGCGGTGGAGAGGGCAACACAAGTTTGTTTCTTCGAGGACCAACTTACCAAGGAGCGTCCAAGAAATTGACATGCACCGGAGGTGGACTTACGATCCACTTTGTCCCCAGCCCAATCCGAATCCGTGTACCCAATGAGATCAAACTTAGCATCCTTGGGGTACCATAGACCCAACTTTGGGGTGTGAACAAGGTATCTAAGAATATGCTTAATCGCCTTATGATGACTTTCCCTAGGGGAAGCTTGAAATCTAGCACACATGCATACACTGAACATGATGTCTGGTCTAGATGCACAAAGATAAAGCAATGAACCAATCATAGAGAGGTAAATAGATGGGTCAAAAGGGATATCGTTTGTGTCTTCAGTGAGTACAATTTTTGTTGGCATGGGTGTCCTACATGGACTAGCATCAGACATGCCAAACTTCACTAGGATATCCTTGAGGTACTTCGCTTGAGACAAGAAAATTCCTTCTTGAAATTGTTGAATTTGGAATCCGAGAAAAACTTCAAATCCACATTGAGTGACATCTCAAAGTTCTTGGTCATGGAAGCCGCAAACTTCTTGCACAAATGAATGTTAGGATAACCAAAAATGATATCATCTACATAGATTTGGCATAAGATCAAATCAGCCTTGTCCCTGTTAGTAAAAAGAGTGGGATCGATCACCCCTCTCACAAAACCATCATCGAGTAAAAACTTTTTAAGATGATCATACCAAGCACGAGGTGCTTGTTTGAGGCCATACAAAGCCTTATGAAGCTTACACACAGTCTTTGTGATCGGAATCAACGAACCCAGGTGGTTGTGATACATATACTTCTTCTTGTAGAGGACCATTAAGGAAAGCACTCTTCACATCCATTTGATGTAATGTAAAACCATTGAAAGCAGCATAAGCAAGTAAGATGCAAATAGATTCAAGACGGGCAACAGGAGCAAAGGTCTCACCAAAGTCCAAACCTTCAACTTGTGAGTACCCTTGTGCCACTAACCTTGCCTTGTTGCGTATGATTACACCATTCTCATCTTGCTTGTTCTTGAAAATCCATTTTGTTCCAATGACATTGTGTTCCGTAGTTGGCCTCTTGACTAATGACCACACTTGGTTGCGTTCAAAGTTGTTCAACTCTTCTTGCATAGCAATGAGCCAATCGTTGTCCATCAATGCTTCCTGTACCTTGAGAGGCTCAACACTAGACACAAACGAGAAGTGAGCACAAAAATTTGTCAATTTTTTACGAGTGACTCTACCTTCAGATATGTCGGTGAGAATTTTATCAACATCAACACAACCGGACACACAAGGCATGATGGAGGTTAGGGTTTCGCGAGGTTTAACTTCTTGTTCATCATCCACATCCTCAACATATGGATCATTAATGTGTGGTGGAAGATCTTCTTCATATTGCATTTGTTGAGGTTCATCATCAATGATTGCACTTTCTTGTTCTTGCACTAGGTGATGATCTTGCTCATCGAGATGATCATGATGAGGGACTTGATCATCTTCTTGCTCTTGAACTACGGGTATTGGTTGAGCAATAGGAGCGTGTGGTGGTATGGGTGTTGAAGTGGTTTGATGATGTGTGAAACTTCCATCTTATTCTTCTTCATCAAGAGGTTCTTGTTCCATGGGAAGAAGAGCACCAACACCCATGGACAAAATATCTTCGAATCTTCTTCACCTACATCACTCAGATCAACTTGCTCCCCATGGGATCCATTAAATTCATCAAACACCACGTCACAAGTTTCTACAACACATCCATTGGATTTGTTGTAGACTCTATAGGCGTGAGAGTTTGATCCATAACTAACAAATATGCCCTCAGTTGTTTTAGATTAAAATTTTCCTAACGGTTCTCTTTTGTTGAGGATGAAACATTTGCACCCAAATACATGAAAGTACTTCACATTTGGCTTGTTCCCGGTTAGGAGCTCATATGGAGTCTTTTCCAATATTTTGCGAAGGAAGATCCGATTTGATGCATGGCATGCGGTGTTGACAGCCTCGGCCCAAAAACCATGTGGCGACTTGTATTCATCCAACATGGACCTTGCCATCTCCATAAGTGTACGATTCTTCTTTTCCGTAACACCATTTTGTTGAGGTGTGTATGGTGCGGAATATTGATGCTCAATCCCTTCATCACTAAGAAATCCTTCCAAGGTGTAGTTCTTGAACTCGGAGCCATTATCACTTCTTATTGCCAAGATTTCTTTATCAAACTTGCGTTGTGCTTGCTTGGCAAAAGCAATGAAGGTGATCTTCGTCTCGTCCTTGGACTTATGGAAAAACACCCATGTATATCTTGAGTAATCATCAACAATGACAAATCCATACTTTTTCCCACCAAGTCTATCCCATGAAGGAGGCCCAAAAAGATCCACATGAAGGAGCTCCAAAGGCCTTGAAGTAGACACGATGTTGTTGGGTGGGTGCTTTGATTGATGTTGCTTCCCGGCTATGCATGCACTACACACATGATCTTTCTCAAAAGAGACATTGGTTAGTCCAAGGATGTGATTACCCTTTAAGATATCTTGATGATTTCTCATGCCGACATGGGCTAGCCGGCGATGACAAAGCCACCCCTTGTCGGCCTTGGCCATTAGACAAGTTTCATGGAGTGTGCTCTCTTTTCAGAAATCAACCATGTAAAGGTTGCCATCCAACTCTCCAACAATTGCCACTTCGAGAGTATCTCTCTTAAAGACTTTCACATCCGTTAGTCCAAAGAGTGTATCATAACCAACAGAAGCCAATTGGTGAACGGAAAGCAAATGGTATTGAAGGGATTGGACAAGCATGACATTTGCAAGAGACATGTCATTTGTGATAGCCACCTTGCCCAACCCGAGTACCTATCCTTTTGATCCTCCACCAAACATAATGCTCATAAATGGTTGAATAGCTTCCATGAAATCGTAGAGCAATTTGCTATCTCCGGTCATATGATTGGTACATCCACTATCGATCACCCATTTTACTCCACCAGAGAAAGCAACCTACACACAATTATGACTTGGTTAGATGCACCCATTTTGCAATGGGACCTCTCAAGTTAGTCACAAGGGTCTTAGGGACCCAAATATCATAAAACCGGAATGCATTTCGAGGACCAACAAACTTTGCATAAACTTCTCCATCCTTAATTTTACGGAGTATATAGGATTGAGGCATGAACTCTTTTGGCTTGTTGAGAGTGGGCATGCCCCTTGTGGCCTTCCCACTAACAACCTTACCTTTCTCCTTGTGCCCTTCTCGCACAAATGTTTCTTTTGGAGGAGTGGTGCACTTTTAAGAAGACGTCTTCTTCTTGCTTGTGCTTGGGTCAAACTCGAGCCCCTCTTTGGCAAACACCTCCATTGTGTTGGCTCAATACCTCATTAAGGTTCTTTTGTCCTTGAGCACATGTCATGAGTCCTTTCTCGAGTTGAGCCTTGAGAATGCGATTCTCCTCAAGAATAGATGCTAGGTCACCACTAGAGTTAGAAGTACAAGCATCAACATTGATAATAGGAGAAGAGTAAGCCTTGGCTAGAGTTTCAAGATAAGTAAGCTTGAGCGTCTCAAAACTCTTTGTAAGAAGAGTGAGCTCTTCTTCCTTAGCCTTGAGGGACATAGAAGCTCACAATCCTTAGAGAGAGAAGCATGAGACTTCACAAGCTTACTTTTATCATTCATCAACTCCTCACAAAAGTCCTTAGCATTTTTCAAGGAGGCAAGTTCTTTAGCATGAACATCAATCTTTGCACCAATTTTCAAGCATAGTTCATCATTTCGTGCTTCCTCATATTGGACTTTCTACTCAAGGATTTCATATTTTTTCTTTTCCTCGGTGACGAGGGTTTTGAGTTCCTAATGGTGATGGTGTGCTTACTCACCATCTCCATAAGCATACGAAACATAGTGAGCTTCTTTCCTTTGAGGGAGCACATGAACTTATTTAGTTTAGCAAGCATAGGATCATCTATATCATCATCATCATAACTATCCTCCGCATCAAGATACTCATCACTAGGAGTAGAAGGAGTGAAATGAGGAGGGTTTGATAGTGGGGTTACCTTGACATTGTCAGGAGAGCTTTGGTCCTCTCCATCTTCTACCACGGCCTTTGCCATTAGGCACTTGTGAGTGTTGCCCTTGTAGTCTTTCATATAGTTGTAGGTGACAACATCACCACTCTTGTTGACTAGCCTCAAAGTGTTTTGAGAATCTTGAGCAACTCCGGCAACACCACTAACATCATCCAGATCGGATTCTTCATGAGCAACCATTGCTTTCCCATCTCTCTTCTTGAGCTTGGAGTTCAAAGGATTTGGTAACTTCTTCTTGGGAAAGGTCTTGGGAAACCTTGGTTTATCTTCTCTCTTCTCATAAGGGCACTCGTTGGAGAAGTGGCTGGTTTCTTCACAGTTGTAGCATTTTCTCACTTTCTTCTTCTGAATCTTCCCTTGAATTTTCCCACGCTAAACTTCTTGACAAAGAGAGCAATGTCTTCATATGAAGGGCTCTCATCGGAGTCAATCTCATCACCATCCTCATCATCATTATCTTCTTCTTCTTCACTTTGCTCTTCTTCACATACATGCTTGGCCTTCAATGCAAGATTGATCTTTGATGTTGAGGTACCATGCATGGCAAGATGTTTTGTAGCATTTGCCTTTGACTCTTCAAATAGTTGGAAAGTGGATTTGATGTCATATGGAGTCATTTCCTTGAATCCATGGTGTTGTCTTATGTCCCACACCATTTGGTGATGATATGGAGAAAGAGCATGAAGCAACTTGTCCATGAGAAATCGCTTAGTCAAGTTGAATCTATCTTGTGTCTTGTCACACTCACAGGACTCAATGTCAGCGGTGATAGTCATGAGACGCTCAAGAAGCTGCTTGGGAGATTCACCTTTCTCCATACAAAAGTTTTTCAATTGACCCTTGGAAATTTCATATTGAGCAAGACGGAGAGTGGAGGTGCCGGTCTTGGTCCTCACAATGCTATCCCATAATTCCTTGGCACTTGTGATGTGTATGTATGGTCTCCTTTGCTTGTCAGTCATACCTCTCCTTATGCACATGGTTGTTGTGTCATTGAGATTCTTGTCGTATATCTCTCTTGGTGTAAGATTCTTTGGGTCAACAGCTTGGTAACTATACTCCAAGATCTCCAACATCTCATCATTTCCATATCGAAGATGATCCTGCATAGCAACTCTCCACAAAGCAAAATCGGTAGTGTCATCAAGTAAAGGAGGTTTGCCTTGAGGGTTATACTTTGGTTTCTCTATTTGAGGTCTTGCATAAAGCCAAGGAACACTGGAGTGTTCATTACTAGGAGGTTGTTGACCAAGTGAAGGAGTAGGCATGGTTGGCCTCGAGGCCGCACCACCCGGAAGTGGTGCAAGCATCGTGGTTAGTGTGGCTAATCTATTTAGGACCAAGGCCTCAAGAGAAGCATCATGCTCCTCCTTTTGCTTAGCAAGGGCCTGTTCTAGATCCTCAGAAGTAAAGGACTTGGTTTCCATGGAAGCCATGTCCTTATCCTTCGGATCCACAACAAGGGGAGTCCCATCGGGGTTCATCTCGCTCTAGGGCGGTTAAGCCACAAGAATAGAGCACGAGGCTCTGATACCAATTGAAAGGATCGAGATGGACCTAGAGGGGGGTGAATAGGTACAATTACAAATTTTAATTATTACTTAGCAATTTTAGGCAATAACGCGGAATATGAAAGTGAGCCTAACAATTGCAAGTATGATGCTAAGAGCTAAGCAAGGTAAACAAGTAACACAAATATGTGAGTAAGTAAGCACAGTATGATATAAATAAGGCCTAAGAGACAAGTAACCACAAGTAGGAAGTTAGGGTTAGGGATAACCGCAACTTTGAGTGTCGAGGATGTATGCCGATGTTCACTTCGTTGGAGGGAAGCTACGTCACTGTTAGAGAGGAGGATGTTACCACGATGGCACACCAACGCCACGAAGGATCACCCTATTCTCCCTTTGAGACAATACCACGAAGGCGTTTCTCAACCACTAGTGGTAGACCTTGGGGTGGTCTTCAAACCCTCACCAACTTTTCGGGGGTAATCACAATGGTCGATTCCTCTCCAAAAACTCCTACCGCCTAGGAGTCTCCAACCTCCAAGAGTAACAAGAACGATGGGGAAAAGCTCAAGACTTGCTCAAATCACGAATTCCTTTGGTGCAAAGAAGGGGAAGGGGTGGATCTATCACTTGGACGGACAACTTCTCTCAAATGCTCTCAAATCCCTTAGGGATCTAAGATTTGGTGTGGAAGAGTGAGAGAGAGAGAGAGAGTGAAATGTGTTCTAGGGTTTTCTCAAAGTGCATGGTCAACCCTCTCCCGTGGGGGGAAGAGGGCTATATATAGTATGTGAGCAAATATGGCCGTTGTAGTGTAAGTGACAAGGTAGGCCGGACATCCGGCCTAGCATAGTATATGTCAAGTGAAGCAGAAAGCAGAGGACATAACAGAGGGGCCGGACATCCGGGGCATAGCCTAGACATCCGGCGAGACTAGAAGACCCGGACATCCGGCTCGCTCACAGAACGGAAAACACTCACTGGATAGCTCGAGCCGTACATCCGGCATGGAAGCCCGGAAATCCGGGGTGCATGGAGAGCCCGGACATCCGGCATGGAGGGCCGGACATCCGGAAGAAGATACCAGCACATAGTGTTCTCTGGATAGCAGGGTCCGATATCCGGCATGCGGGCCGGATATCCGGCAGGTGGCCCGTACATCCGGCAGGCAGCCCGGACATCCGGCAAGGCCAGAGGCAGAACAAGCATGAGAATATAGTGACAGATCTAAAGAATTTGAGGAAGGAGTTTTGTGGCATGAGCAAGTCTTTTACTAACCCTACCGATCCTCTTAATAGTGCGGGATCCTATACTCAATAAAACAAATATGTAATCTTTTTGATACTTCTTCCTTGAGTAAAATCAACACCGTTTGTTCACGATCCACACACTTTTGATGAACCGGGGACTAACACCTGAGATTCACTGGCGAGCATAGTTAGTCCCCTACATGTATATTGTCATCAACATCAAAACATGATGTAAGGGCATGATTGCACTTTCAGCTCGGACGCCCCCTACAGCCCATGCACGCCCTAGGTTCTGGAGGGACCCTTCCGGACTCCCTCGGAACCCTCCGGAACCTTCTAGAACCTTTCGGAACCTTCCCGATACAATACCGGTAAAACCCGAAACTTTTCCGGTAGCCAAAATACGACTTCCCATATATAAATCTTTACCTCCAGACCATTCCGGAGCTCCTCGTGATGTCCAGGATATCATCCGGACTCCGAACAACATTCGATCACTGTCGGGGTTATACCCCGCGGTATGACCCGGCCGGGACTTGGCGGTTCATCGGTGACCCGCCTGAAGACTGGTGATTCACCGGTCTGACGACTCACTGATGACCCTGATGGCGGGTCAAATAGATGACCAGGTCCAAGGCCCAGAAGGCCAGCTCATGCTATGGCGGGCCGGCTTAAGAGGAAAGGCATAAGGAGTTTTCCCTTACAAAGGAAGCAAGACTAGGATTCCACCTTGAATAGAGTAGTCCTAGTCCTACTAGGACTCCGCATGTAACCCGCCCCTCCAACTTATATAAGGAGGGGCAGGGAACCCCAAGAGGGACAAGTTTTCAAGTTTAGACAGACAAGTCAATAGCTCTCGAGATAGAGGTAGCGAAAGAGCACCCTTGTAATCGTGAGCATCATCATCATCAATATCAATGAAGCAGGATGTAGGCTTTTACCTCCACCGTGAGGGACCGAACCTGGGTAAAATATCATGTCTCTCGTCCCACTCAACCCCTTTCAAGCTACCACATAGATGCGTCGGCCTCACGACTAAGTCTTGACACTAAGGACATCTGCCGTGACAAATCCATGACAGTCACCAACGTGAATATCCCAATACTACTCTAGCATCACCGAACATTAAGCGTGCGGACCGTACGGGTTCGAGAATAATGTAGACATGACCGAGACACCTCTACGGTCAATAACGAATAGCGGAACCTAGATTTCCATATTGGTTCCCACATATTCTATGAAGATCTTTATCAGTCGAACCTCGATGCCAAGGATTCAACTAATCCCTTATGTAGTTCCCTTTGTCCATCGGTATGTTACTTGCCTGAGATTTGATCGTCGGTATCTCCATACCTAGTTCAATCTCATTACCGGCAAGTCTCTTTACTCGTTTCGTAATACAAGATCTCATGTCTAACTCCTTAGTCACATTGCATGCAAGCTTATTGTGATGCTGTATTACCGAGTGGGCCCTGAGATACCTCTCCATCATACGGAGTGACAAATCCCAGTCTTGATCCATGCCAAATCAACAGACACCCTCAGAGATACCTGTAGAGCATCTTTATAGTCACCCGTTATGTTGCGACATTTGATACACACAAGGTACTCCTCCGGTGTCAGTGAGTTGCATGATCTCATAGTCATAGGAATAGATACTTGACATGCAAAAAACGATAGCTTTAAACTTGATACGATCATATGCTACACTTATAGTTTGGGTCTTTTCCATCACATCATTCTCCTAATGATGTGATCCCGTCATCAAAGGACAACTCATGTCTATGGATAGGAAACCATAGCCATCTTTGATCAACGAGCTAGTCTGGTAGAGGCTCACCAGGGACATGTTGTTGTCTATGTATCCACACATGTATTTGAGTTTCTAGTCAATACAATTATAGCATGGATAATAAACTGTCGGGGTACACAAACAGGGGTGTTTATTTCCCCTGACTTGTGCACGGACAAAAAGCCTCTGTTTCAATGGCCGGGGCTTGCCGGGGGAATAGCTACTTCAATGTAGCGGAACCCGTCGATTCAGGCCCCGACAAGTCCAGATCGGACCAGAAAAGCCACTCTTCGTGAGATCAAGGAGCGTATCAAGAAGACAAACCCAACATACAAGACCAAGGTTCCAAGATAAGTGTCCTTTACAAGCCAGGCGAGGCCGGCCAGGTCGACGCAACAGATATGAGCAGGACCGAGCCTCGCACCTCTCCAAGAAGGCCTGGCAAGACCTCCCCCGGCAAGCACGAGCCAGTTACCACCGCTCCACCGCACCACAACGCCAGTCACTTATCGATGCGGTGTTGAGCCCCCAGGCGACTAAGTGGCTCTCCCTAAGCACGTGGCGGCTTGCTGGAAGACATATCACACCCGTTTGACACTCGTCCAGGGGCGTGTCAAGATAATAAGCAGTAGTTGGCTAAGCGGTGATACAAGCTTGAAGGGGATGCATCCCCGCGCGCCACCTAAGGTTGCATTTATGGCATTTTGTCCTAAATGCCAGAGTTAGGTATGATAGCACTGTTAGCTATCTAATCGCAAGATAAGGTCTATTTTGCCATGGTGGTTACCCCTTGAACTATAAAAGGAGGCCCAAGGCAACCTAGACAAGAATTCGGACCCTCTCACACTTGTACTCGCGTAGCAGCTCTCCCCGAGGCCACCTTGCCGGGTTTGAGTGCTGCGTGCCTTCGTGTTCCCCCATCCAATCCACCAAAGCAGGAGTAGGGTTTTACGCTTCCCAGCGGCCTGAACCTGGGTAAAAAACTAGAGTCTCATCGTCATGCTGCCTCACAGCCTCCGCTCTTTGTGCGATGTGTTGATCTCCGCCTGCCGAACCACAAGGGGCCGGTGGCCCCATAGGTGATCGTGTGCATTCACCCACGACATCTTTGGCGCGCTAGGTAGGCGGAACTCGTCGCTTGCATGAACCCGAAGTTGTGAACAACATGTCGACCTTCATCATTAGCTTCTTCATCCATGGCTTCAAAGAAGAGGAGCAATGCTGCTCCCAATCCTCCTCCTTCCGAGACTCCATCGCACATCTCCGCCGCAACGACAACGGCGATGAGGGCGAGGGACGTCAGTGCCGCGGTTGGTGCAGCTGGCACAGGCAACGTGGCCGCCGCGCCATTTGCGGTCAGAAGAGGAGGCGGGCTGAGCAACGGCGCCGTCCTCCCCGCAATCCTCGGGCAAGCGCACCTGATCCCAGGAGGTGCCGCTCGGTCTGACGGGCAAGAGAATGGTGCGTACTTGGCCTCCCTTTCCCTTCTTCCATGCCAATGATCGGGTTTGCATAGCGGCGATGCCGCCGGTGTCGATAAGCCCGCATAAGGCTCGGTCCTGCATTTATCCCGCCAAGGGTAAATCCTGAGCTGAATGATGGAGCGAATCAGTCGGTTGGCACCCCCAGCAAGCAAACCACTGCAAGGCCCTGTGCGCCAACGTGTCTATCACACCGCTCGCCGAGGAATCACTAGAAGTAAGGGAAAGGAGAGAGGGACCAGTTTTCCCTTTTTTCTGCAGTGTTTCGTTAGTTGCAAATGTTTACATTAACCCCTCGGCCCGTGCCGGGGTTGAACACGTGACTAACGGACAACCAAGTTCCACTAGTACAGCGAGCTGCTAAACAAACGGTTTTTAACCCCTTTCCGCGATGGCCTTTGGAATCGTCGCCAAATGAGTGTGGGCGATAGGGGGGTCCTTCCCACACGACCCAGAAACCGTCGGGGATATGCCCTCCTGGCACACATGCTCGGCAAAATGAGGTCGTGTGCGACCGGCGAGCGCTCAAATACGGAAATACGTACAGTAGAGCTAAAAAATACAATTATACGGCAAAATTGTTTCCGGTCGCAAGTACATCCCACACAGTCAGTCCCCGCTAAACGTTTTCGTTCGTATGTACATCCCACACAGTCGCTCCAAGGAAAACGTTTCCGTTCACAGGTACATCACACACAATTTTTCCCGTTAAATCGTTTGCATTATTGAATTCATCACACACGGTGCCTAGAAGAAACTGTGTGGCAAAGGCTGTCCATGACACATAGGTTTTATGTGGTAAACGTTTGCGCAAGGCGGCCTAACGCAAATAGTTTTCAAGAGGATGTCGTGTGTGATTGTTCATTGATCTAACACGGTTTATTCCTAGAAACTGTGTGCGTTATTGAATGCATCACACACAGTTTTTTTTATCAATAACCGTTTGCAATACAAAAACCCAATTAGCAGGCTAATTATCAGATTATTCATAATCCATTTAGTAATGTAATTGACATTTCATATTAAGCACACAATATATTTCATTTTCATAATTGAAATACATCAGAGTACAACATCATATAGCTTCAGCACTCAGCTACCCCATTACACAACTACACCAGGACCAAGTTTCACATGCAACATCTATAACCTTTCAAAATTAGCATCATAGACGGTACATAGAAAGATGTATCTCATCTGGAAAACTGCTGAAGCAGAAGGCGAATATTGAGCCTTCATTGATGTGGAAGGTCTTTGTAACTTTGGGCCAGTGTCTGTGGATGATTGACTGTCCATCCTTCGTCCTCTTCAGAAACACTTCAATATTGAACCATGGGTGTTGTATGAATACCTTCCTCGCCTCCTGACCATACACATGGTTTGAGAGGTAATCATCAGTGAACTGCTTTGGAAAGGCCTGAAAACAAGGATGTGCATAAATATCTGTTGGGGAACGTAGTAATTTCAAAAAAATTCCTACGCACACCCAAGGTCATGGTGATGCGTAGCAACGAGAGGGGAGAGTGTTGTCTACGTACCCTCGTAGACCATAAGCGGAAGCGTTATATCAACACGGTTGATGTAGTCGTAGGTCTTCACGATCCGACCGATCCAAGTACCGAAAGCACGACACCTCCGAGTTCTGCACACGTTCAGCTCGATGACGTCCCCGCCTTCTCGATCCAGCAAGAGGGGCAAAGCAGTAGATGAGTTACGGCAGCACGACGGCGTGGTGACGGTGTTGGTGAAGAACAATCTCCGCAGGGCTTCGCCTAAGCACTACGAAAACTATGACGGAGGATAAACTAGAGGGGACGGGGTTGCCGACACACGGCTTGGTGTTTCTTGATGTGTCTTGGGTGCTAGCCCTACCCCTCTATTTATATGTTGAGCCTTGGGGTCGAAACTTGGAGTAAAAGCCTCCACAAAGTCAGTTTCACCTGAAAGGCAAGAGTCCTTCTCGGACTCCAGGGCCAGACGCCAGGGTTCCCGGCATCTGGACCCAGACGCCAGGGACCCTGGCGTCTGGCCCCTGGACTCCGCAAAACTTCCTTTTGCTCTTTCCAAAAACCTCGTGGGCTTTCCCCTTTGGCCCAGATAAAGTGTTCTTGTGCCCAAACATTTCGGGAAACATCCGGAACCCCTTCCGATGGATTCCGGAACCTTTCCGGAGATCAAACACTACTATCCACATATCAATCTTTACTTCCGGACAATTCCGGAGTTCCTCGTCATATCCGTGATCTCATCCAAAACTCTGAACAACATTCGGTCACCAACATACATAACTCATAGTACTATATCGTCAATGAACGTTAAGCGTGCGGACCCTACGGGTTCGAGAACTATGTAGACATGACCGAGACACCTCTCTGGTCAATAACCAATAGCGGGACCTGGATGCCCATATTGGCTCCTACATATTCTACGAAGATCTTTATCGGTCAGACCGCATAATAACATACGTTGTTCCCTTTGTCATCGGTATGTTACTTGCCCGAGATTCGATCGTCGGTATCTCAATACCTAGTTCAATCTCGTTACCGGCAAGTCTCTTTACTCGTTCTGTAATACATCATCCCGCAACTAACTCATTAGTTGCAATGCTTGCAAGGCTTATAGTGATGTGCATTACCGAGTGGGCCCAGAGATACCTCTCCGACAATCGGAGTGACAAATCCTAATCTCGAAATACACCAACCCAACAAGTACCTTCAGAGACACCTGTAGAGCACCTTTATAATCACCCAGTTATGTTGTGACGTTTGGTAGCACACAAAGTGTTCCTCAGGTAAACGGGAGTTGCATAATCTCATAGTCATAGGAACATGTATAAGTCATGAAGAAAGCAATAGCAACATACTAAATGATCGAGTGCTAAGCTAACGGAATGGGTCAAGTCAATCACATCATTCTCCTAATGATGTGATCCCGTTAATCAAATGACAACTCATGTCAACGGCTAGGAAACATAACCATCTTTGATTAACGAGCTAGTCAAGTAGAGGCATACTAGTGACACTCTGTTTGTCTATGTATTCACACAAGTATTATGTTTCCGGTTAATACAATTCTAGCATGAATAATAAACATTTATCATGATATAAGGAAATAAATAATAACTTTATTATTGCCTCTAGGGCATATTTCCTTCAGTCTCCCACTTGCACTAGAGTCAATAATCTAGATTACACAGTAATGATTCTAACACCCATGGAGCCTTGGTGCTGATCATGTTTTGCTTGTGGAAGAGGCTTAGTCAACGGGTCTGCAACATTCAGATCCGTATGTATCTTGCAAATTTCTATGTCTCCCACCTGGAGTAGATCCTGGATGGAGTTGAAGCGTCTCTTGATGTGCTTGGTTCTCTTGTGAAATCTGGATTCCTTCGCCAAGGCAATTGCACCAGTATTGTCACAAAAGATTTTCATTGGACCCGATGCACTAGGTATGACACCTAGATCGGATATGAACTCCTTCATCTAGACTCCTTCATTTGCTGCTTCCGAAGCAGCTATGTACTCCGCTTCACACGTAGATCCCACCACGATGCTTTGTTTAGAACTGCACCAACTGACAGCTCCACCGTTCAATGTAAACACGTATCCGGTTTGCGATTTAGAATCGTCCGGATCAGTGTCAAAGCTTGCATCAACGTAACCATTTACGACTAGCTCTTTGTCACCTTCATAAACGAGAAACATATCCTTAGTCCTTTTCAGGTATTTCAGGATGTTCTTGACCGCTGTCCAGTGATCCACTCCTGGATTACTTTGGTACTTCCCTACTAAACTTATAGCAAGGCACACATCAGGTCTGGTACACAGCATTGCATACATGATAGAGCCTATGGCTGAAGCATAGGGAACATCTTTCATCTTCTCTCTATCTTCTGCAGTGGTCGGGCATTGAGTCTTACTCAACTTCACACCTTGTAATACAGGCAAGAACCCTTTCTTTGCTTGATCCATTTTGAACTTCTTCAAAACTTTGTCAAGGTATGTGCTTTGTGAAAGTCCAATTAAGCGTCTTGATCTATCTCTATAGATCTTGATGCCCAATATATAAGCAGCTTCACCGAGGTCCTTCATTGAAAAACTCTTATTCAAGTATCCCTTTATGCTATCCAGAAATTCTATATCATTTGCAATCAGCAATATGTCATCCACATATAATATCAGAAATGCTACAGAGCTCCCACTCACTTTCTTGTAAATACAGGCTTCTCCAAAAGTCTGTACAAAACCAAATGCTTTGATCACACTATCAAAGCATTTATTCCAACTCCGAGAGGCTTGCACCAGTCCATAAATGGATCGCTGGAGCTTGCACACTTTGTTAGCTCCCTTTGGATCGACAAAACCTTCCGGTTGCATCATATACAACTCTTCTTCCAGAAATCCATTCAGGAATGTAGTTTTTACATCCATTTGCCAAATTTCATAATCGTAAAATGCGGCAATTGCTAACATGATTCGGACAGACTTAAGCATCGCTACGGGTGAGAAGGTCTCATCGTAGTCAATCCCTTGAACTTGTCGAAAACCTTTCGCAACAAGTCGAGCTTTATAGACAGTAGCATTACCGTCAGCATCTGTCTTCTTCTTGAAGATCCATTTATTCTCAATGGCTTGCCGATCATCGGGCAAGTCAACCAAAGTCCACACTTTGTTCTCATACATGGATCCCATCTCAGATTTCATGGCCTCAAGCCATTTTGCGGAATCTGGGCTCACCATCACTTCTTCATAGTTCGTAGGTTCGTCATGGTCTAGTAACATAACCTCCAGAACAGGATTACCGTACCACTCTGGTGCGGATCTTACTCTGGTTGACCTACGAGGTTCAGTAACAACTTGATCTGAAGTTTCATGATCATCATCATTAACTTCCTCACTAATTGGTATAGACGTCACAGGAACCGGTTTCTGTGATGAACTACTTTCCAATAAGGGAGCAGGTACGGTTACCTCATCAAGTTCTACTTTCCTCCCACTCACTTCTTTCGAGAGAAACTCCTTCTCTAGAAAGGATCCATTCTTAGCAACGAATGTTTTGCCTCCGGATCTGTGATAGAAGGTGTACCCAACAGTCTCCTTTGGGTATCCTATGAAGACACATTTCTACGATTTGGGTTCGAGCTTATCAGGTTGAAGCTTTTTCACATAAGCATCGCAGCCCCAAACTTTAAGAAACGGCAACTTTGGTTTCTTGCCAAACCACAGTTCATAAGGCGTCGTCTCAACGGATTTCGATGGTGCCCTATTTAACGTGAATGTAGCCATCTCTAAAGCATAACCCCAAAATGATAGCGGTAAATCAGTAAGAGACATCATAGATCGCACCATATCTAGTAAAGTACGATTACGACGTTCGGACACACCATTACGCTGTGGTGTTCCGGGTGGCGTGAGTTGCGAAACTATTCCGCATTGTTTCAAATGTAGACCAAACTCGTAACTCAAATATTCTCCTCCACGATCAGATCGTAGAAACTTTATTTTCTTGTTACGATGATTTTCAACTTCACTCTGAAATTCTTTGAACTTTTCAAATGTTTCAGACTTATGTTTCATTAAGTAGATATACCCATATCTGCTTAAATCATCTGTGAAGGCGAGAAAATAACGATATCCGTCGCGAGCGTCAACATTCATCGGACCACATACATCTGTATGTATGATTTCCAACAAATTTGTTGCTCGCTCCATAGTTCCGGAGAACGGCGTTTTAGTCATCTTGCCCATGAGGCATGGTTCGCAAGTACCAAGTGATTCCAAAAGTCCATCAGTATGGAGTTTCTTCATGCGCTTTACACCAATATGACTCAAACGGCAGTGCCACAAATAAGTTGCACTATCATCATCAACTCTGCATCATTTGGTTTCAACATTATGAATATGTGTATCACTACTATCGAGATTCATCAAAAATAGACCACTCTTCAAGGGTGCATGACCATAAAAGATATTACTCATATAAATAGAACAACCACTATTCTCTGATTTAAATGAATAACTGTCTCGCATCAAACAAGATCAAGATATAATGTTCATGCTCCACGCTGGCACCAAATAACAATTATTTAGGTCTAATACTAATCCCGAAGGTAGGTGTAGAGGTAGCGTGCCGACGGCGATCACATCGACTTTGGAACCGTTTCCCACGTGCATCGTCACCTCGTCCTTGGTCAGTGTTCGCTTAATCCGTAGTCCCTGTTTTGAGTTGCAAATATTAGCAACAGAACTAGTATCAAATACCCAGGTGCTACTGCGAGCTCTGGTAAGGTACACATCAATAACATGTATATCACATATACCTTTGTTCACCTTGCCATCCTTCCTATCTGCCAAATACTTGGGGCAGTTCCGCTTCCAGTGACCAGTCTGCTTGCAGTAGAAGCACTCAGTCTCAGGCTTAGGTCCAGACTTGGGTTTCTTCACTTGAGCAGCAACTTGCTTGCTGTTCTTCTTGAAGTTCCCCTTCTTCTTCCCTTTGCCCTTTTTCTTGAAACTGGTGGTCTTATTAACCATCAACACTTGATGCTCCTTCTTGATTTCTACCTATGCAGCTTTTAGCATTGCGAAGAGCTCGGGAATCGTCTTATCCATCCCTTGCATGTTATAGTTCATCACGAAGCTCTTGTAGCTTGGTGGCAGTGATTGAAGAATTCTTTCAATGACGCTATCATCCGGAAGATTAACTCCCAGTTGAATCAAGTGATTATTATACCAAGACATTTTGAGTATATGCTCACTGACAGAACTATTCTCCTCCATCTTACAGCTATAGAACTTATTGGAGACTTCATATCTCTCAATCCGGGCATTTGCTTGAAATATTAACTTCAACTCCTGGAACATCTCATATGCTCCATGACGTTCAATACGTCGTTGAAGACCCGATTCTAAGCCGTAAAGCATGGCACACTGAACTATCGAGTAGTCATCAGCTTTGCTCTGCCAGACATTCATAACATCTGGTGTTGCTCCTGCAGCAGGTTTGGCACCTAGTGGTGCTTCCAGGACGTAATTCTTCTGTGCAGCAATGAGGATAATCCTCAAGTTACAGACCCAGTCCGTGTAATTGCTACCATCATCTTTCAACTTTGCTTTCTCAAGGAACGCATTAAAATTCAACGGAACAACATCATGGGCCATCTATCTACAATCAACATAGACAAGCAAGATACTATCAGGTACTAAGTTCATGATAAATTTAAGTTCAATTAATCATATTACTTAAGAACTCCCACCTAGATAGACATCCCTCTAATCCTCTAAGTGATCACGTGATCCAAATCAACTAAACCATAACCGATCATCACGTGAAATGGAGTAGCTTTCAATGGTGAACGTAGAGCTTATCTACTATATGATTCACGCTTGACCTTTCGGTCTCAGTGTTCCGAGGCCATATCTGCATATGCTAGGCTCGTCAAGTTTAACCTGAGTATTCTGCGTGTGCAAAACTGGCTTGCACCCGTTGTAGATGGACGTAGAGCTTATCACACCCGATCATCACGTGGTGTCTGGGCACGACGAACTCTGGCAACGGTGCATACTCAGGGAGAACACTTTTATCTTGAAATTTAGTGAGAGATCATCTTATAATGCTACCGTCAATCAAAGCAAGATAAGATGCATAAAAGATAAACATCACATGCAATCAATATAAGTGATATGATATGGCCATCATCATCTTGTGCCTGTGATCTCCATCTCCGAAGCACCGTCCTGATTACCATCGTCACCGGCGCGACACCTTGATCTCCATCGTAGCATCGTTGTTGTCTCGCCAATCTTATGCTTCTACGACTATCGCTACCGCTTAGTGATAAAGTAAAGCATTACATGGCGATTGCATTGCATACAATAAAGCGACAACCATATGGCTCCTGCCAGTTGCCGATAACTCGGTTACAAAACATGATCATCTCATACAATAAAATATAGCATCATGCCTTGACCATATCACATCACAACATGCCCTGCAAAAACAAGTTAGACGTCCTCTACTTTGTTGTTGCAAATTTTACGTGGCTGCTACGGGCTTAGCAAGAACCGTTCTTACCTACGCATCAAAACCACAACGATAGTTTGTCAAGTTGGTGCTGTTTTAACCTTCGCAAGGACCGGGCATAGGCACACTCGATTCAACTAAAGTTGGAGAAACTGACACCCGCCAGCCACCTGTGTGCAAAGCACGTAGGTAGAACCAGTCTCGCGTAAGCGTATGCGTAATGTCGGTCCAGGCCGCTTCATCCAACAATACCGCCAAACCAAAGTATGACATGCTGGTAAGAACTATGAGTTATATCGCCCACAACTCACTTGTGTTCTACTCGTGCATATGACATCTACGCATAAAACCTGGCTCGGATGCCACTGTTGGGGAATGTAGTAATTTCAAAAAATTTCCTACGCACACGCAAGATCATGGTGATGCATAGCAATGAGAGGGGAGAGTGTTGTCTACGTACCCTCGTAGACCGTAAGCAGAAGCGTTATATCAACGCGGTAGATGTAGTCGTACGTCTTCACGATCCGACCAATCCAAGTACTGAAAGCACGGCACCTCCGAGTTCTGCACACGTTCAGCTCGATGACGTCCCCGCCTTCTCGATCCAGCAAGAGGGGCGAAGTAGTAGATGAGTTCCGTCGGCACGACGGCGTGGTGACGATGTTGGTGAAGAACAATCTCCGCAGGGCTTCGCCTAAGCACTACGAAAACTATGACGGAGGATAAACTAGAGGGGACGGGGTTGCCGGCACACGGCTTGGTGTTTCTTCATGTGTCTTGGGTGCTATCCCTACCCCTCTATTTATATGTTGAGCCTTGGGGTCGAAACTTGGAGTAAAAGCCTCCACAAAGTCGGTTTCACCCGAAAGGCAAGAGTCCTTGGACTCCAGGGCCAGACGCCAGGGTTCCCAGCGTCTGGACCCAGATGCCAGGGACCCTGGCGTCTGGCTCCTGGACTCTGCAAAACTTCCTTTTGCGCTTTCCAAAAACCTCGTGGGCTTTCCCCTTTGGCCCAGATAAAGTGTTCTTGTGCCCAAACATTTCGGGAAACATCCGGAACCCCTTCCGATGGATTCCGAAACCTTTCCGGAGATCAAACACTACTATCCACATATCAATCTTTACTTCCGGACCATTCCGGAGTTCCTCGTCATATCTGTGATCTCACCCAAAACTCCGAACAACATTCGGTCACCAACATACATAACTCATAGTACTATATCGTCAACGAACGTTAAGCGTGCGGACCCTACGGGTTCGAGAACTATGTAGACATGACCGAGACACCTCTCTGGTCAATAACCAATAGCGGGACCTGGATGCCCATATTGGCTCCTACATATTCTAAGAAGATCTTTATCGGTCAGACCGCATAACAACATACGTTGTTCCCTTTGTCATTGGTATGTTACTTGCCCGAGATTCGATCATCGGTATCTCAATACCTAGTTCAATCTCGTTACCGGCAAGTCTCTTTACTCGTTCTGTAATACATCATCCCGCAACTAACTCATTAGTTGCAATGCTTGCAAGGCTTATAGTGATGTGCATTACCGAGTGGGCCCAGAGATACCACTCCGACAATCAGAGTGAAAAATCCTAATCTCGAAATATGCCAACCCAACAAGTACCTTCGGAGACACCTGTAGAGCACCTTTATAATCACCCAGTTACGTTGTGACGTTTGGTAGCACACAAAGTGTTCCTCAGGTAAACGGGAGTTGCATAATCTCATAGTCATAGGAACATGTATAAGTCATGAAGAAAGCAATAGCAACATACTAAACGATCGAGTGCTAAGCAAACGGAATGGGTCAAGTCAATCACATCATTCTCCTAATGATGTGATCCCGTTAATCAAATGACAACTCATGTCAATGGCTAGGAAACATAACCATCTTTGATTAACGAGCTAGTCAAGTAGAGGCATACTAGTGACACTCTGTTTGTCTATGTATTCACACAAGTATTATGTTTCCGGTTAATACAATTCTAGCATGAATAATAAACATTTATCATGATATAAGGAAATAAATAATAACTTTATTATTGCCTCTAGGGCATATTTCCTTCAATATCTTCTCTACATTGGAAATGGGGCAAAGGAATAAAAAAGGCAAGGTATAATAGTTAGTACCATCATGTAGTGAACTGATGTCTTCTTCATTGTGCAGACAAAGATCTTGTTGTTTTTTGTCGCTAATTTCTTTATCCTAACAATCTTTCTGAGTTTCTTGACTTGACTGATATTCGTGGACAACTCATTTCCCCATATGCAAAAAGGGTCGAACAGTGGGTCAAAACCTCTGACAGCAGGACCTACATGTGCAAGACCAAATTGTTAAAAACCTAAATATTAGAATGGTTCCTGCAATTGCACAATAATGTGCTATTAGACAACGGACCATGCACATGCTAACCTCGATATTAAATCTCAGTGCTTCCCATTGTTTCTCTGCAACACATATAAGGTAGTTAGTCATTAGGTTAAGTAAGGGTTTGCATGCTATCAGTAAAATATGTTGATGAAAAATAAGCACATTGCAGATTCAGCAGATTAATTCAAGCCACATGGAAAACCCATTTATCCAAACCAAGCATGATTAAGAACTAGGAAATATAGCACTTGTATATGCTTCTCATGTATTAAGTGCAGCCAAATTCGACTTATTCCTCACATGGTATACAATAACAGAATGCAGCCACAACAATTGAACATCGCATTGCAGAATTGAACCAAGCAGTTAACTAAACACCACAACAAATGAACCAAACGTTAACTGAGCACCACATTGCACAATATAACATACTCGTAATAGAAGATCAGACAGTTAACCAAACCAAGCATGCTTAAAAACTTGGAAATATAGCAATTGTATTTGTTTATCATGTATTTAGTACAGCCAAATTCGATTTATTCCTCACATGGTATACAATAACAGAATGCAGCCACAACAATTGAACATCGCATTGCAGAATTGAACCAAGCAGTTAACTAAACACCACAACAAATGAACCAAATGTTAACTGAGCACCACATTGCATAATATAACATACTCGTAATAGAAGATCAGACAGTTAACCAAACCAAGCATGCTTAACAACTTGGAAATATTGCACCCTGAAGAATTGAACATCACATTTGCAGAATTGAACCAAGCAGTTAACTGAACACCACATTGCACGACATATAGAACATATACACTATAGCAGAAGATTGCATGGTAAAAGTAGATAGCACAATTCACTAGAATTTATTAAGGAAAGGCAGTAGCTAGCAAACGATGGCCTCGAGAAAATGCCATGAACTGTCGTTTAAAGCAGCCAACCACGTCGTGGCGTCGGTGCGCGAGGCGTCAACGGTGGCCTCGACGGCGAGGTGCTCCTCCAAGATCTGGGGGTCGGCACGAATGGCAGCCATCGCGACCTCATCCGCGCGTGCGGCCGCGATTTGCTTCTCCGCTGCCAAATGCTCCTTGAGGTCCTGGCTATACTGCGTGCACCATGGCTTAGGCCGGCGCTTATTTGGTGGAGGGGTCGGTGATTTGGGTGGAACGTGTCGCGCTCGCGCCGGTGGTCGGTGCATGTGGGATGTGGAAGGAGGAGGATGGGGGTCGGGTGTGGATTACCTGCCTGGATAGGCGAGGCTGAGCAGCGTGAAGGAGGGTCGCCGGCGAGAAGGCGGTGACGCTGCAAGCAAGGAGTGAAGGTTTCAACTTGGAAAGGAAGGTGGAAACAGGGGAAATGTGACTTTTCGTAAGGGGGAGGGGGCGGGGCGGTAGATATTTCCGTGGAAGCCGAAAATTTGGAATCGCTTCAGCCAAAAAACCGGCGCGCAAAGTGTCATCAGACACGGTCCCTTATTCAGAGCGGGCTGTGGACTGTAGCCATCGCACCTTCTCACGCTACGGTGCTCCAAGATATTTTGTGTTGCATCTCACACGGTTGATGATAATAAACTGTGTGCGATCTATTGATTTATCGTCTTGATTAGAATTACGTAATGGGGTCACAGCTACAAAGGATGGTGTTTGAATTGTTAGAACTTTTATCTGCAGTGAACATGCAACTATAGGTGTGTCGTCTAAAAAAATGGAATTATTCACGGTTCATTTGGACGTTTTTATATATTAACTGGGTTTCCCAGGCATTTTATGCGCATAATTCAAATTTGAACTACATGCACATGCTCCAGTGCACATAAACTGGTTGAAAAATCAAATATGTGTCCTTGGTTGCATGCTTAGGTCCCATGCAAGAAATGGCAATGAATTTCAAACACCCTGCCACCGTCACTCGGCCGCAAACATTGAGATACCTGGTTTTTAAATTCTACTAAATCCAAAACTAGTCTGAAATTCATGAAACTTGGCATGCTATCATGGAGCGGCATCAACATGCCGTGGTAAATTTTTGTCCCATTTGGGGCAGGTTTGGGTATAAGCTTCTCACAAACCAGAGCTTCTCACAACAAGCGTGCTGGTTTCGGTAGGGAACGTGCCACCTTTGGGAACGAAACGATATCCGTTGCCTCTTATTGCTTTCAAAATTTTCCGAGTGTCAACATAGAACAACATGAGTGTTGTGTTCAATTTTGGAATTTTTCGGGGTTCGTTTGGACATTTTTATACATTAACTGGGTTTCCCAGGCATTTTATGCACATAATTCAAATTTGAACTACATGCACATGCTCCAGTGCATATAAACTGGTTGAAAAAACAGATATGTGTCCTTGGTTTCATGCTTAGGTCCCATGCATGAAATGGGAATCAATTTCAAACACACTGCCACCGTCACTCGACCGCAAACATTGAGATACATGACTTTTAAATTCTAGTAAATCCAAAACTCGTCTGAAATTCATGAAACTTGGCATGCTATCATGGAGCGGCATCAACAAGACGTGGTAAAAATTTTGTCCCATTTGGGGCAGGTTTGGGTATAAACTTCTCACAAACCAGAGCTTCTCACAACAAGCGTGATGGTTTCGGTAGGGAACGTGCCACCTTTGGCGATGAAACGATATCCGTTGCCTCTTATTGCTTTCAAAATTTTCCGAATGTCAACATAGAACAACAGGAGTGTTGTGTTAAATTTTGGAATTTTTCGGGGTTCGTTTGGACATTTTTATACATTAACTGGGTTTCCCAGGAATTTTATGCGCATAATTCAAATTTGAACTACATGCACATGCTCTAGTGCATATAAACTGGTTGAAAAATCAAATATGTGTCCTTGGTTGCATGCTTAGGTCCCATGGAAGAAATGGGAATCAATTTCAAACACCCTGCCACCATCACTCGGCCGCAAACATTGAGATACATGGCTTTTAAATTCTAGTAAATTCAAAACTCGTCTAAAATTCATGAAACTTGGCATGCTATCATGGAGCGGCATCAGCATGCCGTGGTAAATTTTTTGTCCCATTTGGGGCAGGTTTGGGTATAAGATTCTCACAAACCAGAGCTTCTCACAACAAGCGTGATGGTTTTGGTAGGGAACGTGCCACCTTTGGGGACGAAACGATATCCGTTGCCTCTTGTTGCTTTCAAAATTTTCCGAGTGTCAACATAGAACAATAGGAGTGTTGTGTTCAATTTTGGAATTTTTCGGGGTTCGTTTGGACATTTTTATACATTAACTGGGTTTCCCAGGCATTTTATGCGTATAATTCAAATTTGAACTACATGCACATGCTCCAGTGCATATAAACTAGTTGAGAAATCAAATATGTGTCCTTGGTTGCATGCTTAGGTCCCATGCAAGAAATGGGAATCAATTTCAAACACCCTGCCACCGTCACTCGGCCGCAAACATTGAGATACATGGCTTTTAAATTCTAGTAAATCCAAAACTCGTGTGAAATTCATGAAACTTGGCATGCTATCACGGAGCGGCATCAACATGCTGTGGTAAATTTTTTGTCCCATTTGGGGCAGGTTCGGGTAAAATCTTCTCACAAACCAGAGCTTCTCACAACAAGCGTGATGGTTTTGGTAGGGAACGTGCCACCTTTGGGGACGAAACGATATCCATTGCCTCTTATTGCTTCCAAAAAATTTCGAGTGTCCACATAGAACAACAGGAGTGTTGTGTTCTTTTGGAATTTTTTGGGGTTCGTTTGGACATTTTTATACATTAACTGGGTTTCCCAAGCATTTCACGTGCATAATTCAAATTTGAACTACATGCACAAGCTCCAGTGCATATAAACTGGTTGAAAAATCAAATCTGTGTCCTTCGGGGCATGCTTAGGTCCCACGCAAGAAATGGGAATCAATTTCAAACACCAGAGCACAGTTGATTGCCGGCAAAACGTTGAGATACTTTGTTTTTAAATTCTAGTAAATCCAAAACTCGTCTGAAATTCATCACAAACATTTTAGTTAGAACATCCGTATGCAAACCGACAGCTTCCCCAGGAAGCCAAGGGAAAATGTGCCGAGCAGGATTTGTGCAGCTCTTGATCGCAAACGTTTTAGATAGAACACCCATATGCAAAGTGAGAGCTATGGTCTTCCCCCTTAAGTGTAGGGAAAATCCGTAGCGCAGGATTTGTGCACCCCTTCAACGCAAACGGTTGTTTTGGATGACCCGGGTGCAACCACGTACAAACAATTTGGTAAGATTTGCATCTGTCATATTGGGTATGTTGCCATTTGTCAAACTGGAAAGATTTACATTTGTTGATCTAGTAACGTTGCCATTTGTCAATCCTTGTAACACTGTGATTTGTCAAAATATGCAGCTAGAAAGCACTAGCACTACCTAATTTTTGCAACTAAAATTTAGTAATTAAGCATAGAGTTCATTCATAGGTTAAGCAGTCATTCTTAATTTATACAAACAGTTCAACTCGACAGCTGAACCGACCAAACTTCTCCCCAATTGTTGCCAACCACGTACTGAAATAGCTAGTTCAACTATATATACTAGCTAATTTTAAGTACGTTGTACAGTTCAACAACACATCTATAGTCAGATGAACTGAACAAAATAGCTCCTAAATACTACTACTACCACGGAGGGGCTTTGTGCTACTTCCGACAGCCTCTCCTCTGCCGAGCGCGCTCATTAAGAGGCGGAGGAGGAGGAGGAGCCTACCGACGAGCTGGACAAATGCAATACGGTGCCTGCCGCTGTTGCACGTTCAGCGACACTCGCCAGCTCGAACGCCCACTGCCGCTCCAGACGATCCCTCTCGAAGCGCCGGACTGCTCATAGATCTACTGATTCCTCGCCTCTGCGTCGGCGTGTGCTGCGGCCATGGCTGCCGTAAGGCTCTTTGCATGCTCGACGAGGCGCTCCTCCTCCTCCCGCAGGAACTCGATGTAGCGCGCAAGGTCGCTGACGCACGTGCGGGCCTCCACCTCCGCCTTCGGTCTGCGGCGGCGGAGCGGGTGATAATTCCCGACGGTCGACGGTGGGCTGGCGGCCACGGCGGCCGACTATGGGGTGCCGGCCACGACCACCACCTGCCTTCGGTCCGCGGTGGCGGAGCGGGTGATGGCCACGGTGGCCGGCAGTGGTGTGGTGGCCACGACGGCCACCTCCCGCCTTCGGGCCATGGCGGCGGAGCGGGAGATGGCCCTGGCTTTCGACGGTGGTGTGGCGGCAACGGCGGCTGGCAACAGCTACCGACGGGTAGCGGGGGCGGAGCGTGTGGTGGGTGTTCCGCGACACCCAACAGGGACACCACGCGCACTACACTACGCCCGGGACTGCGCTGCCGCCGCGGTGTAGCCTCCCAGCTGGAGCTGTCCTCTGATGACGGCGGAGTGGCTGAGCGACGACGACGGACTGGTGCCATTGGCGATTGTGGGAGAAGCAGACGAGATAAGCTACAGGGAGGGAGGGAAAATGCGACGTAGGACTCGCCGGCCGTTAGGGTTTTTATAGCAGGCCGGTAAGCATTGGGATTTTGGGGGATTTCACCGAGTCGGGCGGGAAGCTTGCGCGGGAATCTGCAAGGTTGCGTGGGAACGGGCTCACAGACGATTCATTGGCACGATCGTTTGGCCAAAAGAATGCCACCGCGCGCTGCGCAAGCTTGCGATGTAAACCGTCTGCGGCAGCGGGGTGACAAGACGTGCGAGAGGAGGACGAAAGGACACGTACACATACGGTTAATAAAAAAACGTTTCGATTTAATTACCTACTATACCTCCGTCCTGGTTTATAAGTAGGATTTAACTAATAAAATACGAATGCATGTCGCCAAAGATTATGTCGTTGGAGTCGTATTTGAACATAGTTTTCAGCTATACAATTTTTGTAACATGCATTAACACTTTTTTTGGTTAAATTTAAGGTTATATACCAGCAAGCATTTGCCCGCAACACACACGGCTTATTCCATCACAAACAGCTCGGATGGATCAACTGTATGCCACGTATCGCACACGCAACTCTAATCTGATTCGTGCTTGATGTCTCCGACATCACTCGCACAGTTCGTCTTATTTGCCATGTATCACTGTGCCCGCCTCTGCTCGCGTCCCTCGGCAAGCTCTGCTCGCCGTTAGGCACCACAGCGCGCTGTGCTCGCCGTTAGGCGCTGCGGCGCGCTCTGTCGCGTCCGTTGGTGTGCTCTGCTCGCGTCCGTCGGCGCGCTCGGCTTGTGGACAACTTTTCCTTGCGCGTTCAACTGCTAT
>NC_057796.1:14919012-14931104 GCF_018294505.1 Triticum aestivum
GGTTGCTCGCCGTTGAGGCGACCGCGGAGCGCTTTGCTCGCGTCCCTCCACGCGCGCTCTGCCAGCGGTTGGGCGTGCGCACGATCACGTCGGGGCCCCCATATGCATGCGGTTGCGTCGCGCGCATTGCCACGCGATGCAGTTACGTGCGGCACGATGGAGTTACGTGCTGCAAATTAGAACTGCCATTAGGGCCTGCCGATATTCCTAGCCGTCCGGCTTCCCCTTTAATTCCCGCGGCCACTATAACCTTAGTCTCTTCAACCTTTCGATCGCGCCCCACAACACAATAAGCACACCCACGACGACACATATAGAGGGGATGTCTAGCGGCGCTCCAATGGAGTTCGGCGAGCATAGAGTGGAGACCCACGCGAGGGAGACTGATCTCTCGGTGGTGTACACCATCGACCCGGCCGTGGTGGACAACTACATCAACAGTGTTGAGCAGTTGCTTGCTCGAGACAAGTACAAGGTGGTCGGCATCGACCTCCAGTACACCGTCGGTCGTCCCGGCATAGATCAGAAGGTTGCCGTTGCCCAGTTGTGCGTGCGCCATCATGTCCTCATCTACCACTACTGCATGGCCACAGAGCCTTGCGACCGTTTTAACAGGTTTGTCAACAGCACCGACTACAAGTTCGTCACGGTGGAAACCATGGACGATGTAAAAGCGCTCAGTGTTACGGGCTTGGCCTGCAAGAATCTTGTCGAAATCCGTGACCACTACAGGGTCTGGGGCAGCATGAAGAACTCCCTGGTCGAACTTGCCTTGGCCATCATCGACCCCTACTACGAAAAGATGAAGCAGGATGCCCAGAGAACAAGCCCCCTATCCTGGCACAGGGCCTGGCTGTGACAACTGGATGAACCTTACCTCAGGTTCGCGGCCAAGAGCGTGTACATATGCTACGAGATGCACATGGAGGTCGTTGACATGAGGAAGTGCCTCGTTACCCAAATCGACGAGCCCGGATCAAGCCACAAGCAGAGCAAGCGTCACAAGAAGTAGATGATGATCAGATGATCGTTTATGCTAGTTAATCATCCATGTAATATATATTTTACTTTATTGGTGTGTGGAAATTTCATGTGTGTAGTAGCCACCTATGTGATTATGCATGTAATAGTTTACTTTGGTGTGTGCAAATGCCATGGTTGTAGTAGCCACCTAGGTAAGTGGATGTTTAATTTGGTTATGCAAGCATGTCCTTATAAGTGTGTGTGTGTATATATATATATATATGTTGTTGTTCTTTATGCAATCCCATCGCACAACACACACGTCTTATTAGCAGCAACCGTCTGTGTTATTATCGGTCTTCACACACATTTCTGATTACAGACCTGTTTGCCGCGTATCACACACATCTTGTTAAGTTGAACCGTTTCTGTTCTCATGTCTCAACGCAAACAGTTCATCAGAGTGAACCACATGCCGTATATCGCACACACCTTGATCTGGCTGACCGTTTCTTTTGTGTTGCCTAATCACAAACAGTTCATCCGAGTGAACCGTATGCTGTGTATCGCACACGCCTTCACCTGGCTGCCCGTTTCTTTTGTTCCTCCTCATCGCAAACAGTTAATTGAACTGAGCCGTATGCCCTTCATCGCACACGCAACTAAAACCTGAACCGTGTTTGATGCATCCGTCATCGCAAACGTTTTATACATTTCTAACGGTTTTCATACACCACCGTTTGCGATTATGGCATCGCACACAGTTTCTCGAAGGGTCTCTGGTCGTAGTGTCGCATTAGCAGCATCCTGCAGTAGTGTTCCTCCATTTGTGCCTTCCCGTTTTCCCCTCTTTTCAGGGTGAAACTGGATGTACGTGCATAATTTCACCGGAAGACACACAGAGGAGGGACGGCCACGAGTGAAGAAGGGGATGATATGCGTAAGCGGATATGCACCCCGGAAGAAGGGAAGCATGAACAAAAGCTAAGTTGTCATGCTTGTAAACTTTCCTCAGAGCTCGTATGGCGAGTCCTCTGCGTGATGGAACCTTACCGTATTTGTTTGCGCCCTTGCTTTGTTTGGAGTCCACTCAACAAAGCGGGTGGCAGCATCAAGGACTGTTAAGGAAAAACCCACCAGCAGCGTGTCTTTGCCAGCAGAATGCTAAGGACCCATTGGCAACCAAAGTACGCAAGGAAATTAACCATACAAATACAGGTGGAGAAACAGACGTGAATGAGCAGCGCCCCTTCGCGTTGCCTTTTTATTGGGAACACGCGCGAGGGCTGGCTCTTCACTATTTTTTTCGAGAAGATGCCATTTTTACAGGCGCATTACTCACTAACAGCTACTGTTCCACGACCCCACGACCTGCGGTAATTACGCGGAGTGGACGTGGGATGGACGAGTCATCATGACCAGGACCGCATGGACAGCACTTCTTCAATGCGTGTCCCTGCACTGTTTGGGGCCTAACTCAACGATGCCCAGTGAAACGTTTGGCTCAGGCCCGGGGGCTTCTATCGGGGTACACAAACAGGGGTGTTTATTTCCCCTGACTTGTGCACGGACAAAAAGCCTCCGTTTCAATGGCCGGGGCTTGCCGGGGGAATAGCTACCTCAATGTAGCCGAACCCATCGATTGAGGCCCCGACAAGTCCAGAACAGACCAGAAAAGCCACTCTTCATGATATCGAGGAGCGTATCAAGAAGACAAACCCAACATACAAGACCAAGATTCCAGGAGAAGTGTCCTTTACCGGCTAGGCAAGGCCGGCCAGGTCGACGCAGCAGATATGAGCAGGACCTAGCCGCGCCTGCCGCGTCTTCGGGACGGCCGGAGACCGAGGCATGCAACTCTCCAAGAAGTCCCGGCAAGACCTCCCCCGGCATGCACGAGCAGTTACCACCGTTCCACCGCACCACGACGCCAGTCACTTATCGATGCGGCGTCCAGCCCCCAGGCGACTAAGTGGCTCTCACTAAGCATGTGGCGGCTTGCTGGAAGACATATCACACCTATTTGACACCCGTCCAGGGGCGTGTCAAGATAATAAGCAGTAGTTGGCTAAGCGGCGATACAAGCTTGCCGGGGATGCATCCCCGCGCGCCACCTAAGGTTGCATTTCTGGCATTTTGTCCTAAATGCCAGAGTTAGGTATGATAGCACTGTTGGCTATCTAATCACAAGATAATGTCTATTTTGCCACTGTGGTTACCCCTTGAACTATAAAAGGAGGCCCAAGGCAACCTAGACAAGGAACGGATCCTCTCACACTTGTACTCGCGTAGCAGCTCTCCCCGAGGCTACCTTGCCGGGTTTGAGTGCTGTGTGCCTTCTTGTTCCCCCATCCAATCCACCAAAGCAGGAGTAGGGTTTTATGCTTCCCAGCGGCCCAAACCTATAAAAAACCAGACTCTTGTCGTCATGCTGCCTCACGGCCTTCGCTCTTTGTGCAATGTGATCTCCCCCTGGCAAACCACAAGGGGCCGGTGGACCCATAGGTGATCGTGTGCATCCACCCACGACATAAACGATTATCATGAACAAGGAAATATAATAATAAACACTTTATTATTGCCTCTAGGGCATATTTGCAACAGGTTTTGCATAGGTAAGAACGGTTCTTGCTAGTTGCCCATAGCAGCCACGTAAATCTTGCAACAACAAAAGTAGAGGTTGTCTAACTTGTTTTTGCAGGGTATGTTGTGATGTGATATGGTTAAGACGTGATATGATATATGTTGATGTATGAGATGATCCGGGTTGTGCCCGTACCTGCTTCCGTGTCATTGCCCCTGCTTTTTTTCAAGTTTGGGCAGCCGACCTCTTTTGCTTCTGTCTCTTTTGCCCTACCAAACAACTGCAGCAGAAGCACATAAAAGCCAGCTTGTGCTTCAGAGGCGAGGCGGGGGCGGGAGCGCCGCGGCACAAGAGGCCAGCGGGTGGATGTGTCGGGGCGGCTTGACGCCGGGGGCAGTGGCTTCAGGCGAGACCGCGCTATAGCAACGGTCGGGTGGCTTGAGGCGAGCCATGCCACATCGGTGATGAAAACGGGAGGGGCCGTTGAGGAGAAGAGGACCCGAGGCCGGCGGCTGCTGCGGAAGGCGGCTCGACGGAGGCGAGCCACTCGCGGCCGGGTCGGAGGAGGCCAGGGTGGTGGTTGATGCCCAGGGTGAGGGCGGTCAAGTTGCGGGGCGAGGCCGAGGAGAGGGGAAGCCGGAGACATGGTGTGCCGGCAGTGGGGCCGTAGCGACGGGGCATGGCGAGCCAGCAACAGGGTGGCTTGGGTAGGATGAGGTAGAGGGGTGGAGGCCGACGAGGGCGACTCGGAAGCGGAGGCGCGGCCGGGTCCAACTCGGGGCATGATGCCACAGGGCGGCTTGACGGGCGCGGCCGGTTACAACTGCCGGGTTACCACTACTGGGTTATGATTTAACAGGGCTGCTTAAGTCCAGAAATGACATAACGTCAGGGTGACTTAAGCCCAGAGATAACTTAACGTCAGGGCGACTTAAGGCCAGAGATGACTTAGCGTTAGGAGCCCGGTTTAGCTACGGGTAATTCCCCCGACAGACCCCGACGCAACGATGTAGATCAAGGTGTCGCGCCGGTAACGATGGAGATCATGCCGTTGCTTTGGAGATGGAGATCAAAAGCACAAGATGATGATGGCCATATCATGTCACATATTTTGATTGCATGTGATGTTTATCCTTTATGCATCTTATTTTGCTTAGAACGACGGTAGCATTATAAGATGATCCCTTCACTTAATTTCAAGATAAAAGTGGTCTCCCGGAGTATGCACCGTTGCTAAAGTTCGTCGTTTCGAAGCACCTCGTGATGATCGGGTGTGATAGACTCTACGTTCACATACAACGGGTGTAAGCCAGTTTTGCACATGCAGAATACTTGGGTTAAACTTGACGAGCCTAGCATGTACAGACATGGTCTCGGAACACTGGAGACTGAAGGGTCGAATGTGAGTCATATAGTAGATATGATCAACATGGAGATGTTCACCATTGACGACTACCCCATCTCACGTGATGATCGGACATGGGTTAGTTGATTTGGATCATGTATCACTTAGACAACGTGAGGGATGTTGATTTAAGTGGGAGTTCATTAGTAATTTGATTATTTGAACTAAAATTTATCATGAACTTAGTCCTAATAGTATTTGCAAATCTATGTTCACTAGTAGAAAACAGGGCTTTGGTCACAGGGCAGTTTTCACATTAGTCCCGGTTTAGTCACGAACCGGGACTAATGTGAGCATTTATCCCGGTTCGTGCGGCTAAAGCATTAGTCCCGGTTCACCTGGGCCCTTTAGTCCCGGTTCGTGCCACGAACCGGGACTAAAGGGTGCGATGCCCATTAGTCCCGGTTGGTGGCACCAACCGGGACTAAAGGTTAGACCTTTAGTCCCGGTTGGTGCCACCAACCGGTACTAATGGGCTTTGAGGCATTAGTACCGGTTCATGGCACGAACCGGTACTAAAGGTCCCATTTTCAAACTCTACAACCCCCCCGGACCGCATTTTTAGTTTTAGAAAAAACAAAAGAAAATGATGGAAATGTCAAAAAAATAAAATAAAATAAGTTTCCCATGTGATATGTGGTCTAGTTGTTGGGAAAATTTACAAATATAAATTTCAACTTTATTTGCAAAATCTCTCTGGAATTTGTAAAATGGGCATAACTTTTGCATATGAACTCGGATTAAAAAGTTTTTTATATGAAAAATCATCTACTCGGAAAGTTACATTCGATTTTAACCTGGGGAACTCCGTTCAACATTTTCAAAATCCTCAAAAACCTAACAGAAAAAAAGTTATGGGGCTTTTAAGATCTGGAGAGGCAAAAAATTCAAAAAATTTCAAACTGTGGTCAAACTAATTATTCTAGAATACTAGTGTTACTAAATAATTATTTCAGTTTTTTTTGAATTCTGGTCAAATCTGGTCAAACTATGGTCAAACAGTGGTCAAACTAATTATTCCAGAAATATTAGCGTTACTAAATAATTATTGTTTTTTAAAACAATAGTTTCAAACTCAAACAGTGAAATGTGTCACTTGATGCTCAAGCTAAATTCCTGAGGGTTAATAGGATTGACATCTTACTATTGTCAGGAAAACAACAAGTGCAGACTTGGAAACGAGGGAGAATAGAACCCGGAAGTTAAGCGTGCTCAGGCTGGAGTAGTGAGAGGATGGGTGACCATCCGGGAAGTTAGATGATTTGGAATGATGAGGGGTGATTAGAGATTAGAGGATAAATTGAGCTGTGATGAGGGGTGGTGATTAGAGATTAGAGGTTAAAATAATTCAGAAATTTGAAAATAAAAAAAATCGCAAATTTTTTTTTCAAAAAAAAATCATAAAATTTCCTTTAGTCTCGGTTGGTGTTACCAACCGGGACTAAAGGTGGAGCTCCACGTGGCCGCGGCCTTTAGTCCCGGTTCGTGTAAGAACCGGGACTAAAGGGGAGAGGCATTAGTAACGACCCTTTAGTCCCGGTTCGAAAACCGGGACAAAAGCCCCCTTTTCTACTAGTGGTTGTAGATCAATGGCCCGTGCTACCGTTCCCTTGAATTTTAATGCGTTCCTAGAGAAAGCTAAGTTGAAAGATGATGATAGCAACTACACGGACTAGATCCGTAACTTGAGGATTATCCTCATTGCTCCATAGAAGAACTATGTCCTTGATGCACCGCTAGGTGACAGACCTGCTGCAGGAGCTGATGCAGATGTTATGAACGTTTGGCAGACTCGATCTGATGACTACTCAATAGTTCAGTGTGCCGTGCTTTATGGCTTGGAACCGGGACTTCAAAAGCGTTTTGAACACCACGAAGCATATGAGATGTTCCAAGAGCCGAAGTTCATATTTCAAGCAAATGCCCGGGTTGGGAGATATGAAGTCTCCAACAAGTTCTTTAGCTGTAAGATGGAGGAGAACAGTTCTAACAATAAACACATACTCAGAATGTCTAGGTACCACAACCACTTGATGAAGTTGGGAATTGATCTTTGATAACCCACAAGTGCAGGGAATCGTTTGTAGCCTTGTTCGATAAATGAGAGTGTTGAACCCAACGAGGAGCTAAAGGTAGAACAAATATTCCCTCAAGTTCTATCCACCACCGATACAACTCTACACACACTTGACGTTTGCTTTAGCTAAAACAAGTATGAAACTATTTTGCAAGAATAAAACTACGAGTACTTTGCGAGAACAAAGCTACGAATAAATTGCAAGGTAATAAAAGTGGATAGATTTTGTCAACAAGAAAGTCATTTGTCCCTAGGTAATCGATAACAAGTACCGGTAATCATTCTTGCAATTTTATATGAGGGAGAGGCATGAGCTAACATACTTTCTCTAATTGGATCATATGCACTTATGATTGGACCCCTAGCAAGCATCCGCAACTAGTAAAGATCATTAAGGTCATGAACCCAACCATAGCATTAAGTATCAAGTCCTCTTTATCCCATACGCAACAACCCACCTACTCTGCTTTAAGCTTCTGTCACTCTCGCAACCCACCATAAGCGAATCATGAATGTATTGCAACACCCTACAGCGGGGATCTTTCACGTTTGTGCGAGACAGAGAGCACTGTAGGATAGCACCATAAATAAAATATACAATCATACCAACCAAGATCACGATTAACCCATAGGACAAAATGGATCTACTCAAACATCATAGGATAGCCAAATATCATTGGGAAATAATATATGGAGTTGAGCACCATGTTTAAGTAGAGATTACAATGGGGAGAAGGGGTGTTACACCGCTGCATAGAGGGGGAGAGAGTTGGTGTTGACGGTAGCAAGGTTGTTGATGTAGATCGCCGTCACGATCCTTGCCCCGGCGGCACTCCGGCGCCACCGGGAGAGAGGGGGAGAGAGCCCCCCTCCTTCTTCTTCCTTGGCCTGCCCCCTAGATGGGAGGGGAGTTCCCCCTCTGGTCTATGGCCTCCATGGCCGCGGAGGGGTGGGAGCCTATGGCACCCCGGCTCAGAGAAACCGGAACACCCCGTATTCCAGCCCAGAGATCGAGGAGAAGTCTTTTGGAATACGTCACTGCTTAGCATAGAACAAACCAGCTTTCTATTATTACACGAATATGAATACAAGGTCTCCGATATTACAATAAATAACATCGGCACGGCGACACTACGCCATCCTCAGTTGCTCTATGCAAGTAGCAGAACAACTTGAAGCAGCGGAAAAACTTCTAGCAGCGGAACGACGACGACGGTGGTGAACTCCACTCCGCAGGGACTCTGGCTGGAACGCTTATCGTAGCTCGCACGAACGGAAACCACGACAAGCAAGCAATCAAATCCGGCATGACCTGCAAACTGGCATGACACGCCAGGTCAGTACATTGAATGTCCTTGCAAGCTCACAATAACCAGAAGCATTCAAGACAGACAACAGCATGGCAATTACAGGTTAAGCAGGAATTATCATGAGGTCATCAGGCTAACATGGCATGAACAACATGAACATGATACAGCTAGAACATTATGAACATGGCATGAACATATGAATCTGTCGATACTAGCATGCAACATGATGACACTATATGCACCACTTATTCTGCTCGGGTTACGTCATAACCATCACATGCATCACTTACCAACCTCGGATATCACACGATCATCTCAGGATCAAATCAAGCTTGGTATAAACAATACCGTAGTAATCATTAAATGACCACAAGGAGCTTGATCTTTACCCACGATTCTCGCACAACATCACGAATATCCAACAGCTCGGTATCCTCGATACCACGGTGATCATTCACGGATCACAAATGGAACCACTCTGGGTTCAACGGGCTACCTCGTAACCAAACGGTGATCTTTCCGGCGATCACAACCATGACCAACACTTGGTCTCAAACGGTGATCTTTCCGGCGATCACAATCAACTTATCTCATCATCAAACCGGGGTTGTTATTAATCAAGTTATTATTAATACTGTTGACTCATAGTGTGACCGACACGAACTGGGCCCTTACCCGCGGGCGCGGCTATCGATAGATTTAATATACACTCTGCAAAGGTTAGTACACTGTACCCACACCACGGAACACATGGCCTCACACTCCCATTCGGGTGGACCAACAGCGTTCCGACAAAACTGATCTACTGCCATGACACTCTCCCGGCCACTCCGACTCACTCCCCACTGGGCTAGTCCTGGGTGGCCCCGTGTCTACCAAAGACACCAACGGCCACTGTCATGGACAAAACAATAAATCGTCCCAAACGGGGACATGTTCACATAACAACAACAACGGGCACACAAGGCTTATGTCCGCCTACCTGATCAGGGTAGCGCGCGCCCATAACCTTCCCTCGTTGGAGGCACCGGTGAGAGGCATGACAATAGACCCAGTTAGGACCTTCCCATAAAGGTAAGCATGGTTGCACTGGTCAGCTTGATATGGTGGCACCATGACTCAGCCAACAGTTGTTCAAGTTCAATTTGATCCGGTTAAACTTGAATGGAATATGCTAAGCCATGATAAACATAACATGATGCAATTACAATGCATGAGCATGATATCAACATAAGCATGAGGGTACAACATAACTATCCACCATATCAACAATGAATCATATCCCACTGAGCATGGCAGAATGATGAGCATGATTATTACAAGTACAACGCTACTCATAGCATAACATGACCATTAGCATCAACAATAAATAACATGCAAGAACACATCAATAACATTACCGAGTAATCACTTAACCAACTAACAGCAAAGGAGCAATGCATATTAACGATATGCGGTAACCGACGTCAGTCATGCACCGAAGAACATGACCAACCCAACATGTACTATTACCAAGCATGACCAATATGAAAGTAACACTAGCAAGAAATTCATGATAACCGAGTGCAAGAAAACAAAGCATGACGGTAACCATCGATCCATAAGCATAACCGAAATAATGACAGCAGTAGCAAAACAAGCATACAGTTATTAAAGATTCAAGTTGAAAACCAATGCTACTGCATGGCTATCATGCAAATGGTGGTTGTGGCTTGCCTGGGGATGAAGAATACACCGGGGAGAAGCGCAGAAAGATCGCAGAAAGAATCACCGGAAAATGTTCTCTCTCGAAAGGGGCTGGTTAACGGTAAGGGCAAAATGGTCATTTTCAGAATGTTAACTGTAGCAACCAGACCTCAAACAGTCTGATCTCTGTGCGTCAGTGTCATCTCTGGATCGGTAATGCTGACATGCACAGTACTTGAGGATTTATAACAGAGTAGCAATCACACACTTATTACATCGAATGTCTCAAAAGAGAACTTATTACAATAAATATGGCTTAAGGCCATCTAAAACGATAACAGCGGAAGGCTTGGAAGATAAAGTGAGTCCATCAACTCCAACGGCATCACTGAGTGGAAGACAACGACCTATGGCTCCTTACTCATCGTCTGAAAAGTCTGCAACATGATACGTTGCAGCCCGAAACGGGTCAGCACATGGAATATGCTGGCATTGTAACACAAAAGAGTACTGAACAGAATAATTGCTATCACTACATGCATGTATGGCTGGTGGAGGCTGTATGGTTAATATGTTTTGCGAAAAGCCAATTTTTCCCTACAACAAAGGACTAAATTTTATTTAACTATCATGGTAGTTGTTAAACATTGAGAAGGTTCCTCCAACTCAATCCCAATTAAGCATCATCATTAAACCCAATCAAATTATATTAAGAGTGATGAGATCCACATGAAAATCCAAGATCTAGATACTCAAGATGTCCATATATAACCGGGGACATGGCTAACCATGATTAGTTTGTACACTCTGCAGAGGTTTGTGCACTTTTCCCCACAAGACTCGAATACATACATGGTCGGAGATTCGAGACACAGTCTTTCTGAAGCATTAATCAACCTTTCCCCACTTCACGCAACTTACTCAACTATGCCAGAGCCCATAATGGCTTGTGGCTGCACACGGAAGTTACTAGCATGAATAAATCTTATGATCCCTTTGAGCCTGGGTAGTGGGCCGTAGGATGATCACACGGGTCCTCCGGGATATCCTAGGACAACACTGGATTCTCCAGGTGCCCACAAGCAATCCACCCAGATGTGTATTTAAGTAGCCACCTTAAGTTGAACCATTAATTAACAAACTCACATCTGTCATGAATTTCACTCAAACCCAAACCACGTCTACGAGCATAGCATAACAATATAAGCAACGTAGAAGTAACTCCCATAGGTTTGATAATAAACAGGTGAATAGGTACTACCTCATCTACTTCCCAAAACCCACAATTTAATCAGATCCTAACCATGCAAATGTTCGAGGATTTAACTAATGCAATAAAACTGGGTAGTAAAGAGGTATGGTCAAAGTGTTACTTGCCTTGCTGATGATCCGCGAAACCTAGAGACTCGTAGTAGCATGCTTCGCACTCCGGTCACTCTATCGCAAACAAACAAGCATACAATAAGCACACAACTAGAAACACGGGTAAAAATAAAATAAGAGATCTAACCAGAAAGTTCAACTTAAGAACTCCGGTTTGCAAAAAGAATCAAATCAAACGAAGCAACACAACTCAAACTGCGAAAGAAACAAGATCCGGTTACTAATCTGGACTAAAGTCAAATTTTACAGTAGCAAAATCTTGTTCAAGTTGGTTAAACAGAAAGAGGGCTTCGAGACGAAGATCTAGGCGCTTGAATCGCCTGATTCTGATAAACGAGCAAACAGATAAACTAAAACGAAAATCGGATCAGAAGAAAATAATCGCAAAAAATCCGAGAAAAAGAAAAACTGACGAATAGGCTAACGAACGAACGTCCGCTGTCTGCGGTTGAAGGGTGAAAACCGTTCGTTAAAATGAACATACGAACGGGCGTTCGCTAAATAACTAAACCGAAAAACCGATAAAAAAAGGAATCTAGGGTTTCGAAAAAAACCGATCGGTTTTCTCACGAAAACCGACGGCGGCGGCGGCTACCTCCGGCGAGGTCCGGCGAGATCGGCGGCGGCTCCGGCGGCTAACGGCGACGACGGCGAGGGGATCCGGCGGCGGCGGGGCGCGGAACG
>NC_057796.1:14931664-14939694 GCF_018294505.1 Triticum aestivum
GGGGCGGCGACGGCGCTGCGGGGAGGCGCGGGCGGTGCGGCGGCAGCTCGGGATGGCGACGCGGCGGCGGCGGGGGGTTTTGGGTGGCGCTAGGGATACGGGCGGGGTGGCGCTGGCTCGGGCCTCCGCGGCTTTAAAGGGCCGACCGGGGTAGTGTCCAGGTCGGACACGGCCCGGTTAGGTCGGTTCGTTTTTCTTAATAATTCCGCTCAGAAAAATGAATAAAAGAAATACTAAACGGACTAAAAAAATCCTGAAGTAAATTTTCCCCGTCCTCTAAAAATCTACCGGACAAGGTGAACATTTATTTGAGCGTCTAATGCAATTTTGCAAAACGTATATTTTTCCTAATTCAATAAAATAGCGATAAAAACTCCGAATAAAATCTTATTTGATTTTAATATTAAATCTCCAATATTTCTTTATTTTGAGGAAGTCATTTTATCCCCTCTCTTCTATTTTCATAAAAGAAATATTCAAAGAGAAAATAATTAAAATCAAACGATCCTCTTTTCAAAATTTGAGAAAACTCAAATATGAAAATAACGAAATCCCCAACTCTCTCCGTGGGTCCTTGAGTTGCGTAGGATTTCTAGGATCAAGCCAAAATGCAATAAAGATATGATATGCAATGATTATCTAATGCATAACATTCCAAATTGAAAATTTGGGATGTTACAAACCTACCCCCCTAAAGATGAATCTCGCCCTCGAGATTCGGGTTGGCTAGAAAATAGGTGAGGGGTGATCCTTCCGTAGGACTTCCTCTCGTTCCCAGGTGGCTTCATCCTCGGTATGGTGGCTCCACTGAACTTTGCAGAACTTGATAACCTTACTGCGTGTGACTCGGCTGGCAAACTCAAGAATCTTGACTGGTTTCTCCTCGTAGGTCAAGTCGGTATCCAACTGAATCGCTTCCAGTGGCACTGTATCTCTTAGTGGAATATTGGCCATCTCTGCATGGCACTTCTTCAACTGAGAAATGTGGAACACATCGTGAACTCCTGACAATCCTTCGGGCAATTCCAACTTGTAAGCAACTTCTCCCATACGTTCCAAAACACGGTACGGTCCTACAAATCTCGGGGCTAACTTTCCCTTAACTCCAAAGCGCTTCACTCCTCAGAGTGGTGATACACGAAGATACACTCTGTCTCCGACTTCGTAAACTGTCTCCTTGCGTTTAGAGTTCGCATAGCTCTTCTGTCTGGACTGGGCTATCTTGAGTCTATCGTGTATCAGCTTAACCTTCTCTTCAGACTCTTTAATCAAATCTGGTCCAAACAACTGACGGTCTCCAACTTCATCCCACAACAATGGTGTCCTGCACCTCCTTCCGTACAATGCTTCGTAAGGGGTCATCTTCAAACTGGCTTGATAGCTATTGTTGTAAGAGAACTCTGCATAAGGCAAATTGTCGTCCCAACTAGATCCATAGTCTAGCGCACAAGCTCTCAATCAGTCTGTCCATCCGTCTGCGGGTGAAAAGCTGTACTGAAATCTAGCCTGGTTCCCAAAGTCTCATGCAACTGATTCCAAAACTTTGAGGTAAACTGGGTTCCTCTATCCGATACAATGATCCTCGGAACTCCATGTAGACATACGATCCTGGTCATGTATACCTTTGCCAACTTAGCATTGGTGTAAGTGGTCTTGACTGGGATGAAATGAGCTACCTTCGTCAAACGATCGACTACAACCCATATCGAGTCATAGCCTGAACGAGTCCTGGGAAATCCCGTGATAAAGTCCATGCCTAGTTTATCCCACTTCCATTCGGGTATCGGCAATGGCTGTAACAATCACGCTGGCTTCTGATGTTCTGCCTTCACTCTCTGACATACATCACAAACTGCTACATACTCCGCAATATCCTTCTTCATTCCGGTCCACCAGAAACTATCTTTTAAATCCAGATACATCTTGGTATTTCCTAGGTGAATTGAATACGGCGAATCATGGGCCTCTTGCAGAATCAACTTCCTGATCTCCGGATCATTTGGCACATAAACGCGGTCCTCAAACGTGCTCATCCTCACGAAATCCTTTAGCTTTTCCTTTGCTTATTCTTTCCTTTATCTTAGCAATCTCCTTGTCCGTCTTCTGACCTTCTCGGATCTTATCCATCAAAGTGGACTGAATCTCCAATGCTGCTACATAACCTCTTGGAACTATTTCCAAACATAGTTCACGAAGATCCTCTGCTAACTCCTTGGGTAACTCTCCGGTCATGAGTGTATTGACATGACTCTTGCGACTCAACGCATCGGCTACTACGTTAGCCTTTCCGGGATGATAATGCAACTTCATATCATAATCCTTGATGAGCTCCAACCATCTTCTCTACCTGAGATTCAACTCCTTCTGCATGAAGATGTACTTCAAACTCTTGTGATCCGTGTACACCTCACAATAGTTTCCGATGAGAAAATGTCTACATGTCTTCAACGCATGCACTACGGCTGCTAACTCCAAATCATGTGTAGCATAATTCAACTCATGGGGTTTAAGCTGTCGTGAGGCATATGAAACAACTCTTCCCTCCTGCATAAGCACTGCTCCAAGTCCTCGACGAGAAGTGTCGCAATACACCTGGTAATTCTTGCGTTGATCTGGAAGAATCAACACTGGAGCTGTAACCAAGCGTTTCTTCAACTCCTGAAAACTGGCCTCACATTCCTCAGTCCATTTGAACTTGGTGTCCTTCTTCAACAACTCCGTCATGGGCTTTGCAATCTTCGAGAAATTCTCAATGAACCTCCGGTAGTATCCTGCGAGTCCAAGAAAACTCCAGATCTCTCCAACTGACGTGGGTGCTTCCCAATTTGTCACAGTGACAACCTTAGTAGGGTCTACTGCTATTCCTTCTCCGGATATAACATGTCCAAGGAATCCAACTTCCTTCAACCAAAACTCACACTTGCTGAACTTGGCATATAACTGATGTTCTCTGAGCTTCCCAAGTACCAAACGCAAATGCTCCTTATGTTCCTCTTCATTCTTCGAGTAGACCGGAATATCATCAATGAACACCACGACGAACTTATCCAAAAACTCCATAAACACCTTGTTCATCATGTTCATAAAATAGGCAGGTGCGTTAGTCAGACCAAATGACATAACGGTATACTCATATAGCCCATACCTTGTGGTAAAAGATGTCTTAGGTATATCCTGCTCTCGAATCTTCAGCTGGTGGTACCCTGATCGCAGATCAATCTTGGAAAACACCTTAGCTCCTTGCAGCTGGTCAAACAAATCATTGATCATTGGCAGTGGGTACTTGTTCTTGATCGTCACCTCATTCAATCCTCGATAATCAACAACCATCCTCAACGATCCATCCTTCTTCTCCACTAGAAGTACTGGTGATCCCCAAGGTGACAAACTTGGGCGAATGTAGCCTTTATCCAGTAACTCCTTAATCTGCTTCTTAATTTCCTCTAAATCCTTTGCGGGCATCCTGTACGGTCTCTTAGATATTGGCCCTGTGCCTGGCAAAATCTCGATCAAAAACTCAATGTCTCTATCCGGTGGCATGCCTGGCAACTCTTCTGGAAATACATCCGGGAAATCCTTCACCACTGGTACTTCCTCCTGTACAACTCCTGATATGGAATTCACTTGAGTCCTATTCGGCATATGCCGGGATACATACTTGATCCTCCTTCCTTCTGGGGTGGTAAGAAAAATCGACTTATTGGCGCAGTCAATGTTCCCTCCATACTTTGATAACCAATCCATGCCTAATATCACATCCAGTCCTTGTGACTCCAAAACTATTAGGTCTGAGGGAAACAAGTAGTTACCAATCCTTAATGGTAACCGATCACACCATAGACTAGCCATATACTTTGCTCCTGGTGAGGTTACTAACATGGGTGACCTAAGGGCTTGGGTTGGCAGTTTAAACTTATCCACAAATCCCCTTGGAATGTATGAATGCGATGCACCAGTATCAAAAAGAACGATTGCAGTAAATGACTTTACCAAAAACTTACCTATTACTGCATCGGGTTGCGCTTCAACCTCCTCCACGCTAACGTGGTTCACTTGTCCCCTGTTGAAAGGGTTGGGATTCTTCCCAGAGCTTCCATTGCCATTTCCATTCTTTGCTTCAGAACACTCCGTGGCATAGTGTCCATTCTTCCCGCACTTGAAACAAGTAATGTGACTTAGATCCTTCTTGGCGGGTGTTGCTGGGTTGGAACGGTTCTGTCCGTTGCTTCCTCCATTACCATTCCCATTTTTGGAGCCACTATGGTTGTGCGAAATCCCTCCATTGTGATTGTGGCCTCCATGGTTATGGACAAGTCCTCCTGAGTTCAGGGTAAAGCGGGGTCTCTGCTGCGCTCCAGAATTGTACTTCCCTTGTCCATACTTCCTCTTGCGGTTGTCAATCTGCTGCTGCTTCCCTTCAATCATGAGAGCTCTATCTACCAACTCCTAGTAGTTATTGAAATTTGCCACCATCAACTGCATGCTCAGCTCATCATTCAGCCCTTCCAGAAACTTCTCCTGCTTAGCTGTATCCGTAGCGACGTCATCTGGGGCATAACGTGCTAGCTTACTAAAGTCATCCACATACTGGCCAACGGTGCGCCCTCCTTGGCGTAAGTTGCGAAACTCGCGCTTCTTCATGGCCATAGCTCCTGTTGATACATGGGCAGTGCGAAAAGCCTGCTGAAACTGGTCCCATAACGGTGTCGATGGGGTAAGTGGCTGTGAAATTCTCCCACCATGATGCTGCGGGTCCATCAAGCTGATGTGCGGCAAAACACACTCTCTCCGCATGTGTGCGTCCTGCAGTGGTCAACTCCCTTTCAATCTTGCGGAGCCAATCATCTGCAACTATCGGCTCGGTGCTACTGGAGAACACCGGCGGATTCAGCCTTAGAAAATGGGCTAAGTGATAAACAGGTGGTGGTGGGTTGTTGTTGTTGTTGTTGTTGTTGTTGTTCCCCTGATTCTGATTCTGTACTAGTATCTGCATCAATGCATTCTGCTGCTGGATCAACTGAGTGAGCTGCGGTGGGAAAGCAAATCCATTGTCGCGTCTCGGAGGCATCTGCTTGGTTTAGGAAAAGGTGAGAAAACAGAGTAGAATGAGGTCCAGGGGGGAAAACACTACCCATATGCACATGAGACAAACACAATCATATCACTTCAATCAATTCAAACAAGGGCATACAATCGGTCTAACTATCGTTACAAAAGTGCTCAGACTATACTATATACATGGGGGAATGCTACTACTGAACATGGTGGTCGACTAGAAAAATTGATCGGTGGAAGACTCCATAATATCTGCTCCACCTTCATCAACAAAGTCATCATCGCTATCGTCGGGGTCCGAATCGGTGTCGTCGATGATGATGTAGTTCTCCGGACAAGTGGAATCGTCGTATTCTCCTCCTGGCGCGGGATCTCCCATGAATACTCCGAGTTTCCTTGTCAGGTCTTCATTCTTCTCCACTAGTACGACGATTTCTTCCTCATAATCTTCACGAGTAGCCTTGAGTTCTTCCTCCAGCTCCGTGATCCTTGTCATTGCCTTCTTCAGATCTATCATGCTTGCGCACATCTGGTTCTCCTGGCGTCGAATGTGCTGGTTTAACTCCTGGATGAAAGCTGCAATAGATCTATCCTTCCTGATGCTGATCATCTCCCATTGCTCATCTCGGCGCCCACAAATCTGGTGAATAGTATCCTTGAGATCCTTGTGGTAAACTTCTCCAATGCGTCCCATGGTGATGTGGGCTGCCATGGTCTTGCCTAGACTCCAGGTTGGTGCATCAAAGGAAAACTCTATGGGCTCAGTGACTGGCGTGAAGGTCCTTCCTCGAACTTGAACTTGGCTCATCCAGCGCTCCTCTTCTGGTAAAGTGGCGTTGTAGGTCCCGGTGAAGCTTGGTATTCCGATGTTCAGGTACCTAATGACTTCCTTCAAGTGTCGTCCAAAAGGTGTGTCTTCGTCTGGTTGTGCAAACTTGTTCCTTGCGTCCACCATCCTACAGAGTAGAAAATGGAGAGGGGTCAGAAATGAGAAGAGAGTAGTGATCTAGGGCTTTAGCTTAGTGGTCGTGTCCTACAGTCAGTGTGTGCTCTGATACCATCTTGTAGCGACCAGACCTCAAACAGTCTGATCTCTGTGCATCAGTGTCATCCCTGGATCGGTAATGCTGACACGCACAGTACTTGAGGATTTATAACAGAGTAGCAATCACACACTTATTACATCGAATGTCTCAAAAGAGAACTTATTACAATAAATATGGCTTAAGGCCATCTAAAACGATAACAGCGGAAGGCTTGGAAGATAAAGTGAGTCCATCAACTCCAACGGCATCACTGAGTGAAAGACAACGACATATGGCTCCTTACTCATCGTCTGAAAAGTCTGCAACATGATACGTTGCAGCCCGAAACGGGTCAGCACATGGAATATGCTGGCATTGTAACACAAAAGAGTAATGAACAGAATAATTGCTATCACTACATGCATGTATGGCTGGTGGAGGATGTATGGTTAATATGTTTTGCGAAAAGCCAATTTTTTCCCTAGAACAAAGGAATAAATTTTATTGAACTATCATGGTAGTTGTTAAACATTGAGAAGGTTCCTCCAACTCAATCCCAATTAAGCATCATCATTAAACCCAATCAAATTATATTAAGAGTGATGAGATCCACATGAAAATCCAAGATCTAGATACTCAAGATGTTCATATATAACTGGGGACACGACTAACCATGATAGTTTGTACACTCTGCAGAGGTTTGTGCACTTTTCCCCACAAGACTCGAATACATACATGGTCGGAGATTCGAGACACAGTCTTTCTGAAGCATTAACTCTCTACTCTAGATAGACAGTACCACCTACAACCCACTACATCTGCTAGTCTACCTCTTCGAGAGCTTCACGCAACTTACTCAACTATGCCAGAGCCCATAATGGCTTGTGGCTGCACATGGAAGTTTCTAGCATGAATAATCTTATGCTCCCTTTGAGCCTGGGTGGCGGGCCGTAGGATGATCACACGGGTCCTCCGAGATATCCTAGAACTACACTGCATTCTCCAGGTGCCCACAAGCAATCCACCCAGATGTGTATTTAAGTAGCCACCTTAAGTTGAACCATTAATTAACAAACTCACATCTGTGATGAATTTCACTCAAACCCAAACCACGTCTACGAGCATAGCATAGCAATATAAGCAACGTAGAAGTAACTCCCATAGGTTTGATAATAAACAGGTGAATAGGTACTACCTCATCTACTTCCCAAAACCCACAATTTAATCAGATCCTAACCATGCAAATGTTCGAGGATTGAACTAATGCAATAAAACTGGGTAGTAAAGAGGTATGGTCAAAGTGTTACTTGCCTTGCTGATGATCCGCGAAACCTAGAGACTCGAAGTAGCACGCTTCGCACTCCGGGTACTCTATCGCAAACAAACAAGCATACAATAAGCACACAACTAGAAACATGGGTAAAACTCAAATAAGAGATCTAACCAGAAAGTTCAATTTAAGAACTCCGGTTTGCAAAAAGAATCAAATCAAACGAAGCAACAAAACTCAAACTACGAAAGAAACAAGATCCGGTTACTAATCTGGACTAAAGTCAAATTTTACAGTAGCAAAATCTTGTTCAAGTTGGTTAAACAGAAAGAGGGCTTCGAGACGAAGATCTAGGTGCTTGAATCATCTGATTCCGATAAACGAGCGAAAAGATAAACTAAAACAAAAATCGGATCAGAAATCACGAGAAAAAGAAAAACTGGCGAACAGGCTAACGAACGAACGTTCGCTGTCTGCGGTTAATGGGTGAAAACCGTTCGTTAAAACAAACGTGCGAACGGGCGTTCGCTAAATAACTAAACCGAAAAAAACCGATAGAAAAAAAAGGAATCTAGGGTTTCGGAAAAAAACCGATCGGTTTTCTCATGAAAACCGACGGCGGCGGCGGCTACTACCTCCGGCGAGATCGGTGCCGGCTCCGGCGGCTAACGGCGATGGCG
>NC_057796.1:14940023-15002787 GCF_018294505.1 Triticum aestivum
CGGGGCGGCGGCGACGCTGCAGGGAGGCGCGGGCGGTGCGGCGGCGGCTCGGGACGACGACGCTGCGGGGGCGGCGCGCGGTTCCGGCGGCGGCGGGTTTTGGGTGGCGCTAGGGTTTCGGGCGGGGTGGCGTTGGCTCGGGCCTCCGCGGCATTAAAGGGCCGGCCGGGCTAGTGTCCAGGTCGGACACGGCCCGGTTAGGTCGGTTCGTTTTTTTTAAATAATTCCACTCAGAAAAACAAATAAAATAAATACTAAACGGACTCCAAAAATCCAGAAATAAATCTTCCCCGTCCTCTAAAAATCTACCGGACATGGTGAACATTTATTTGAGCCTCTAGTGCAATTTTGAAAAATGCATATTTTTCCTAATTCAAATAAAATAGCGATAAAAACTCCAAATAAAATCTTATTTGATTTTAATATTAAATCTCCAATATTTCTTTATTTTGAGGAAGTCATTTTATCCCCTCTCTTTTATTTTCATAAAAGAAATATTTGAATAGAAAATAATTAAAATCAAACGATCCTCTTTTCAAAAGTCGAGAAAACTCAAATATGAAAATAATGAAATCCCCAACTCTCTCCGTGGGTCCTTGAGTTGCGTAGGATTTCTAGGATCAAGCCAAAATGCAATAAAAATATGATATGCAATGATGATCTAATGCATAACATTCCAAATTGAAAATTTGGGATGTTACATTAACACATGGTGAAAACGATACCAACAGAACGGGCTCGACGAAACGAAGAAGTGGGCTTTGGAATCACCTTATTTGGAGTTGGGAGTAAAAAGATATGAAGTGTTTTCTGCCAGGGACCTATCTGTAATGAAAATATTTTCAAACAGGGCCTGGACAGAAAAACAGAAAGCGTATTAGAAGGAAATACGTTTTCTGAAAGTGAAAACGCATTCTGGGCTGAAATAGAAGAGGAATACGCTTTCGGTAAGCGAAGACGTAATCCCGTGGATTACGCCTCCACTTATACAGCGTGGGAAAGGCAGGACTGGGCGGCTGTGAGACTTACAGGCGGGTCCCACTGGGTCTCTCTCTCCTCCTGGCCTTCTCCTTCTTCTTCCCCGATGCGCGCCCGCAGAGTAAAGGAGGCCCAGCGCTCCGGCGACGGCCGCCGGGGCTACAGGGCACCTCCGGCGAGGCTCCGCCCATGGATGAGCTCGTCGAGGAGAGCCGCATCCAGAGGGACAGATCGCGGCCGCCGGGACGGGTCGATGCGACGGCAGTTTGGACTCCGGCGGGGTGGCTTTCGGGCACGAGTGGGTTCAGGGCGTTGGGTTGCTCTGGCGACACGGAAAAAGCATGGGAGAGCTAGCCGGAGCTCACGGGAGCCAGTGGTGATGGAGAGGAAGGGAAGAGGCACGGCTTGCCTGAATCGAGGAGGGGCAGAGGCGGTGGCCATGGCGGCAGAGGGAGGCGAGGAGAGGTTCTACGGCTCGGGTGACTGGTCGGGGAGGTAGCTAGGAGGGAGGGAAGAAGCTTGGTGAGGTCTAGAGGCCTCGGGGTGGGCTTATATAGCCGCGGGGCGAGGAGGCCGAGCTGTCGTCACCGCGGATGCGTGGCCGGCACCGCGGACGCGTGTGCGCGCGCATGAGTGATGTCTACTACACAACCTTCTTCTTGTAGACGTTGTTGGGCCTCCAAGTGCAGAGGTTTGTAGGACAGTAGCAAATTTCCCTCAAGTTGATGACATAAGGTTTATCAATCCGTGGGAGGCGTAGGATGAAGATGCTCTCTCTCAAGCAACCCTGCAACCAAATAACAAAGAGTCTCTTGTGTCCCCAACACACCCAATACAATGGTAAATTGTATAGGTGCACTAGTTCGACGAAGAGATGGTGATACAAGTGCAATATGGATGGTAGATATAGGTTTTTGTAATCTGAAAATATAAAAACAGCAAGGTAACTAATGATAAAAGTGTGCATAAACGGTATTGCAATGCTAGGAAACAAGGCCTAGGGTTCATACTTTCACTAGTGCAAGTTCTCTCAACAATAATAACATAATTGGATCATATAACTATCCCTCAACATGCAACAAAGAGTAACTCGAAAGTCACTAATAGAGGAGAACAAACGAAGAGATTATGGTAGGGTATGAAACCACCTCAAAGTTATCCTTTCTGATCTATATATTCAAGAGTCCGTAGTAAAATAACACGAAGCTATTCTTTCCGTTCGATCTATCATAGAGTTCGTACTAGAATAACACCTTAAGACACAAATCAACCAAAACCCTAATGTCACCTAGATACTCCAATGTCACCTCAATTATCCGTGGGTATGATTATACGATATGCATCACACAATCTCAGATTCATCTATTCAAACCAACACAAAGTACTTCAAAGAGTGCCCCAAAGTTTCTACCGGAGATTCAAGACGAAAACGTGTGCCAACCCCTATGCATAAGTTCATGAGGTCACGGAACCCGCAAGTTGATCATCAAAACATACATCAAGTGAATCACGTGATATCCCATTGTCACCACAGATAAGCACATGCAAGACATACATCAAGTGTTCTCAAATCCTTAAAGACTCAATCCGATAAGATAACTTCAAAGGGAAAACTCAATCCATTACAAGAGAGTAGAGGGGGAGAAACATCATAAGATCCAACTATAATAGCAAAGCTCACGATACATCAAGATCGTATCACCTCAAGAACACGAGAGAGAGAGACCAAACACATAGCTACTGGTACATACCCTCAGCCCCGAGGGTGAACTACTCCCTTCTCATCATGGAGAGTGCCGGGATGATGAAGATGGCCACCCGTGAGGGTTCCTCCCTCGGGCAGGGTGCCGGAACAGGGTCCCGATTGGTTTTTGGTGGCTATAGAGGCTTGTGGCGGCGGAACTCCCGATCTATTCTGTTCCCTGATGTTTTTAGGGTATATGGATATATATAGGCGAAAGAAGTCGGTCAGGGAGCCACGAGGGGCCCACGAGGGTGGGGCGCGCCAAGGGGGGCAGGCGCGCCTCCCTGCATCGTGGCCACCTCGTTGCTTCCCTGACGTACACTCCAAGTCTCCTGGATTGCTTCCGTTCCAAAAATAACTCTCCCGAAGGTTTCATTCTGTTTGGACTCCGTTTGATATTCCTTTTCTTCGAAACACTGAAACAAGGGAAAAACAGGAACTGGCACTGGGCTCTGGGTTAATAGGTTGGTCCCAAAAATAATATAAAAGCGTAAAATAAAGCCCGTAAACATCCAAAACAGATAATATAATAGCATGGAACAATCAAAAATTATAGATACGTTGGAGACGTATCAGCATCCCCAAGCTTAATTCCTGCTCGTCCTCGAGTAGGTAAATGATAAAAACAGATTTTTTGATGTGGAATGCTACCTAACATATTATCAATGTAATCTTCTTTATTGTGGCATGAATATTCACATCCATAAGATTCAAGACAAAATTATAATATTGACATGAAAACAATAATACTTCAAGCATACTAACAAAGTAATCATGTCTTCTCAAAATAACATGGCCAATGAAAGCTATCCCTACAAAATCATATAGTCTGGCTATGCTCTATCTTCATCACACAAAATATTTAAATCATGCACAACCCCGATGAAAAGCCAAGCAATTGTTTCATATTTTTGGTGTTCTCAAACTTTTTCAATCTTCACGCAATACATGAGCGTGAGCCATGGACATAGCACTATAGGTGGAATAGAATGGTGGTTGTGGAGAAGCCAAAAAGGAGAAGATAGTCTCACATCAACTAGGCGTATCAACGGGGTATGGAGATGCCCATCAATAGATATCAATGTGAGTGAGTAGGGATTGCCATGCAACGGATGCACTAGAGCTATAAGTGTATGAAAGCTCAAAAAGATACTAAGTGGGTGTGCATCCAACTCGCTTGCTCACGAAGACCTAGGGCATTTTGAGGAAGCCCATCATTGGAATATACAAGCAAACTTCTATAATGAAAGATTCCCACTAGTATATGAAAGTGACAACATAGGAGACTCACTATCATGAAGATCATGGTGCTACTTGGAAGCACAAGTGTGGTAAAAGGATAGTAGCATTGTCCCTTCTCTCTTTTTCTCTCATTTTTTACTTATTTTTTTATTTGGGCCTTTTCTCTTTTTTTATGGCCTCTTTTTTTTAGTTCCGGAGTCTCATCCCGACTTGTGGGGGAATCATAGTCTCCATCATCCTTTCCTCACTGGGACAATGCTCTAATAAGGATGATCATCACACTTTTATTTACTTACAACTCAAGAATTACAACTCGATACTTAGAACAAAATATGACTCTATATGAATGCCTCCGGCGGTGTACCGGGATGTGCAATGACTCATGAGTGACATGTATGATAGAATTATGAACGGTGGCTTTGCCACAAATACAATGTCAACTACATGATCATGCAAAGCAATATGACAATGATGGAGCGTGTCATAATAAACGGAACGGTGGAAAGTTGCATGGCAATATATCTCGGAATGGCTATGAAAATGCCATGATAGGTAGGTATGGTGGCTGTTTTGAGGAAGGTATATGGTGGGTGTATGATACCGGCGAAAGGTGTGCGGTATTACAGAGGCTAGCAATGGTGGAAGGGTGAGAGTGCGTATAATCCATGGACTCAACATTAGTCATAAAGAACTCACATACTTTTTGCAAAAATCTATTAGTTATTGAAACAAAGTACTACGCGCATGCTCCTAGGGGGACAGATTAGTAGGAAAAGACCATCGCTCGTCCCCGACCGCCACTCATAAGGAGGACAATAAATAAATAAATCATGCTCCGACTTCATCACATAACGGTTCACCATACGTGCATGCTACCGGAATCACAAACTTTAACAAGTATTTCTCAAATCCACAACTACTCAACTAGCATGACTCTAATATCACCATCTCCATATCTCAAAACAATCATCAAGTATCAAACTTCTCATAGTATTCAATGCACTTTATAAGAAAGTTTTTATTATGTCCCTCTTGGATGCCCATCATATTAGGAATAGATTCATAACCAAAGCAAATTACCATGCTGTTCTAAATACTCTCAAAATAATATAAGTGAAGCATGAGAGTTCATATATTTCTTCAAAATAAAGCCACCGCCGTGCTCTAAAAGGATATAAGTGAAGCACTAGAGAAAACGACAAACTACTCTGAAAGATATAAGTGAAGATCAATGAGTAGTTTAATAATTATGTAACCATGTGAAGACTCTCTCTCTCTCATTTAAGAATTTCAGATCTTGGTATTTTATTCAAACAGCAAGCAAATCTAAAGAAAATAAAATGACGCTCTAAGCAAAACACATATCATGTGGTGAATAAAAATATAGCTCCAAGTAAAGTTACTGATGGATGAAGACGAAAGAGGGGATGCCTTCCGTGGCATCCCCAAGCTTAAGCTCTTGGTCATACTTGAATATTACCTTGGGGTTCCTTGGGCATCCCCAAGCTTAGGCTCTTGCCACTCCTTATTCCATAGTCCATTGAATCTTTACCCAAAACTTGAAAACTTCACAACACAAAACTTAACAGAAAATCGCGTGAGCTCCGTTAGCGAAAGAAAAGAAAACACCACTTAAAGGTACTGTAATTAACTCATTCTTTATTTTTATTGGTGTTAAATCTACTGTATTCCAACTTCTCTATGATTTATAAACTATTTTACTAGCCATAGATTCATCAAAATAAGCAAACAACACACGAAAAACAGAATCTGTCAAAAACAGAACAGTCTGTAGTAATATGTAACTAATGCAAACTTCTGGAACTCAAAAACTTCTACCAAAATAGGAAGACCTAGATAATTTGATTATTGATCTGCTGCAATTGGATTCAGTATTTTATCACGTTCTGGTGATTTTAAACAATTGTTTTCGTGAACAGAAAGTTCTGGAATTTTCAGCAAGATCAAATAATTATCATCCAAGAAGATCCTGTAGGTCTTACTTGGCACAAACACTAATTAAAACATAAAACCACATATAACCAGAGGCTAGATGATTTATTTATTACTAAACAGGAACAAAAAGCAAAGAACTAAAATAAAATTGGGTTGCCTCCCAACAAGCGCTATCGTTTAACGCCCCTAGCTACGCATGATAATTTCAATGATGCTCGCATAAAAGATAAGAATTGAAACATAAAGAGAGGATCATGAAGAATATGAATATCACATTTAAGTCTAACCCACTTCCTATGCATAGGGATTTTGTGAGCAAACAACTTATGGGAACAATAATCAACTAGCATAGGAAGGCAAAACAAGCAAATCTTCAAGATTTTCAACACATAGAGAGGAAACTTGATATTATTGCAATATGTAGAAGCATATGATCCTCTCTCATAATAATTTTCAGTAGCATCATGAATGAATTCAACAATATAACCAGCACCTAAAGCATTCTTTTCATGATCTGCAAGCATAGAATTTTTATTACTCTCCACATAAGCAAATTTCTTCTCATTCGGAATAGTGGAAGTATCATAAGAGACTCGAATACTATAAATTGTTTCCACATTAAAAGAGTAATGTTCAGAAAAAGGCTAATCATAATCATGACAAGTTTTATAAATATAATCATCACTACTTTTTATAGCATAAGTTTCATCACAATAATCATCATAAATAGGAGGCATGCTATCATCATAATAAATTTGCTCATCAAAACTTGGGGAACTAAAAATATCATCTCCATTAAACGTAGCATCCCCAAGCTTGGGACAAAAATTAATAGCAGCAAATATATTCTCAAACATGCCATTCTCATCAAACATAGCACCCCCAAGCTTGGGCCTTTTCATATCATAAGCATAATCACTCTCATCATTAATAGTGTGGATAGCACCAATAGTATAGCAATTATCATCATCACAATGAGTAATAGGAGCAACATCATTTGGGAGAGATACCTTTCTACCTTTGCTTCTCCGTCTTTTCTTTTTCTTCTTCACATCATGTGTGGGTTCAATCCTCTTTTTGGAGTTCCTTATTAATGAGATTGGTTGAATAGAAGGCTCCTCCTCGTTACCTGATTCATCATAAGAAATAATAGGAGAATATTGGGAAGTCTCTTCCCTTTCGTTACTATTCTCTTCATCTTCTATTTGTTTTCTTTTCTTTATGTAATTGGCAATATAAGGATTTTCAATGTAATTCACCGCACAATACATATAAATTTCTTCTAGATCAATATCGAGGAATTTCTCAAGGTTAAATTTTCGAATACCCTCAGTTGCACGTTTCATTTCTTCATAACCCAAAAGCAAACTAAGTTCAATATGATGTGCTAGGGAAATCAAGTCATCACAATTTTTGGACACGATTCGATCATGAAACAATTTGCATTTGATATTTAAATGACCAAGTTCATTGCAAAGTTCACAAGTATGGCTAAGATGTTTTAAATTTTCAGCACTAACATTTAGCCTCTCTTGCAACCATTTAGTTTCTAAGTACTTGTGACTCTTACAAAATCTATCTTCCCTTTTTCGTATGTATTTGCAGACTCTATGCACTCCACAAAAATCGACATGCTTATAAGAGATATTTTCATCATGACTAGTGCAATCATCATTAGTACCTTGGATATTCAAGGAGTTCATACTAACAACATTGAAATCATGCTCATCATTCAAAGATTTAGTGCCAAACATTTTAATGCATTCTTCTTCTAACACTTTGGCACAATTTTCCTTTCCATCATACTCACAAAAGATATTAAAAAGATGAAGCGTATGAGACAAACTCAATTCCAAGAAGCGGCAGAGGGAGGGGAGGAGAGGTTCTCCGGCTCGGGTGACTGGTCGGGGAGGTAGCTAGGAGGGAGGGAAGAATCTTGGTGAGGTCCAGAGGCCTCGGGGTGGGCTTATATAGCCGCGGGGCGAGGAGGCCGAGCTGTCGTCGCCGCGGACGCGTGGCCGGCGCCGCGGACACGTGTGCGCGCGCATGAGTGATGTCTACTACACAACCTTCTTCTCGTAGCCGTTGATGGGCCTCCAAGTGCAGAGGTTTGTAGGACAGTAGCAAATTTCCCTCAAGTGGATGACCTAAGGTTTATCAATCCGTGGGAGGCGTAGGATGAAGATGGTCTCTCTCAAGCAACCCTGCAACCAAATAACAAAGAGTCTCTTGTGTCCCCAACACACCCAATACAATGGTAAATTGTATAGGTGCACTAGTTCAGCGAAGAGATGGTGATACAAGTGCAATATGGATGGTAGATATAGGTTTTTGTAATCTGAAAATATAAAAACAGCAAGGTAACTAATGATAAAAGTGTGCGTAAACGGTATTGCAATGCTAGGAAACAAGGCCTAGGGTTCATACTTTCACTAGTGCAAGTTCTCTCAACAATAATAACATAATTGGATCATATAACTATCCCTCAACATGCAACAAAGAGTCACTCCAAAGTCACTAATAGAGGAGAACAAACGAAGAGATTTTGGTAGGGTACGAAACCACCTCAAAGTTATCCTTTCTGATCTATCTATTCAAGAGTCCGTAGTAAAATAACACGAAGCTATTCTTTCCGTTCGATCTATCATAGAGTTCGTACTAGAATAACACCTTAAGACACAAATCAACCAAAACCCTAATGTCACCTAGATACTCCAATGTCACCTCAAGTATTCGTGGGTATGGTTATACGATATGCATCACACAATCTCAGATTCATCTGTTCAAACCAACACAAAGTACTTCAAAGATTGCCCCAAAGTTTCTACCGGAGAGTCAAGACGAAAACGTGTGCCAACCCCTATGCTTAAGTTCACAAGGTCACGGAACCCGCAAGTTGATGACCAAAACATACATCAAGTGAATCACATGATATCCCATTGTCACCACAGATAAGCACATGCAAGACATACATCAAGTGTTCTCAAATCCTTAAAGACTCAATCCGACAAGATAACTTCAAAGGGAAAACTCAATCCATTACAAGAGAGTAGAGGGGGAGAAACATCATAAGATCCAACTATAATAGCAAAGCTCCCGATACATCAAGATCGTATCACCTCAAGAACACGAGAGAGAGAGAGATCAAACACATGGCTACTGGTACATACCCTCAGCTCCGAGGGTGAACTACTCCCTCCTCGTCATGGAGAGTGCTGGGATGATGAAGATGGCCACCGGTGAGGGTTCCCCCCTCCGGCAGGGTGCCGGAACAGGGTCCCGATTGGTTTTTGGTGGCTACAGAGGCTTGCGGCGGCAGAACTCCCGATCTATTCTGTTCCGTGATGTTTTTAGGGTATATGGATATATATCGGCGAAAGAAGTCGGTCAGGCGAGCCACGAGGGGCCCACAAGGGTGGGGGCGCGCCAGGGGGGCAGGCGCGCCTCCCTCCCTCGTGGCCACCTTGTTGCTTCCCTGATGTATACTCCAAGTCTCCTGGATTGCTTCCGTTCCAAAAATAACTCTCCCGAAGGTTTCATTCCGTTTTTACTTCGTTTGATATTCCTGTTCTTCAAAATACTGAAAGAAGGGAAAAAACAGGAACTGGCATTGGGCTCTGGGTTAATAGGTTAGTCCCAAAAATAATATAAAAGTGTAAAATAAAGCCCATAAACATCCAAAACAGATAATATAATAGCATGGAACAATCAAAAATTATAGATATGTTGGAGACGTATCAATGAGCTCGGAGTTAGGCGCCGAGGGAGGCACAGGGGAGAGCTCACGGGGAGGAGGAGGCCAAAGCAGCGCAGGGAGGAAGAAGATGGCGAGCTCCGAGCCAAACCGCCACTGTTGGCCCGTGGGTGCACGGCGGCTTGCGTCGCTGAGGAAGCTGCCGGAGGGGGAGAGGGGTCCAGGGGAATAGCGACAATGAGAGGAAGACAACGAACACGGTCATGCGCGCGAAGGCGGCGAGGGGAGGAGGTGCCGAAGCACAAACGGCCACTGGACGCGGCCACTGCACACAGAGCGCGTGCACAGTGATGCCATTAACGCGGTCACCGCGTGCACTGGCATGTAGCGGGGGAGATAGGCTGGAAATTGTTGTCTACGGGTAAGTTCTTCCAGGGTAGGTCTCAACTACGATGGTAGATCGATGAAAACTGCTATGGTTAAATGGTAATCACCCTCTGAAGTTTACTGCAGTAAACTTGGGTGAGAACTGCTGATCAACAGGAAAGGGATTGGAGCCAGAGAGTTTGTCTGCGAGGTTTAGGGTAAGAAGAACTTTCATCCTGGTAACTTTGAGAAGATTTGGACCAGGGTTTAATATAGTTGCTTTGTAACTGCCAAATCTGGTCCAGAAATGAGAATTGGATGATGCACTCACATGGTGATTCCACTTGAGCTGAAATTTGGCAAGGCTTGATGATTTGAACATATAGAGATGCTGTAAGAATTTCATACCAATTGGATTCACAAAAATGGTACTTCCTTCACAGGTATTCTCTCTGTCCAGAAACTTGCAAGAATTTTGGAGAAATATTGGCTAAATGAAATGGTGCTAAATTTGGTGGACATATGTTATATAGGTAGGAGCGCAATCTGGTAATTTATCAGGATTTTTGAAGCAATATAAAATGCACTTGCTTCACAACCTGAAAATATTGCCATAATCAAAGATTTGGCCTTGTGCTCACATAGATCAAGGGATGGAGCTGAAATTTGGAGGAGTGTAAAGATATGAGCACAAGAAGAGGCATGCAAAATTTCAACTCATTTGGATGCTCCTAGCTAGTACTTCCTTCACAGTGGCTTCTGTTTGACAGAAACTTTGAAAAATCACTGAGGAAGATTGGCTAGGAAAATAAAGTTGAATTTTGGCATGTGGCAATTATTTGGACATAAAAGAATTCCCAAGAAGTTTGGGAGGCAACAAGATAAGATAAATGACACTTCCTTCACAAAGTGCCACTCTGGACAGAAGTGAAGAATAATTTTTGGAGAATTATTCTTGGGCTAGGACAGGAAAGTTTGGGCATATTTGAGCAATATATGACCCAAAGAAATTATGAGAATTATTTGGGAATTTATGGATGGACAGAAATATAGGTTGCTTCACAACCTAGGGCAGACACGGTTATTCCTTTAATAGAAAAAGGAATATTCCTGAGAAAAAGAAATTAGGGTTTGGTCAAGCAGTGGAGTGACATGATCTTGGCAAGGTTTTGAGAAAGATGAGCCACTAGGGAGAGGGAATGAGGATGATTTCCCAAGTGACAAGGCCACAGAACCACTCCAAAAAGAAAAACAGAGCAAAAACCAATTAAATTAAAAGAAAAAGAAAAGGGCCAAAAACCAGGCTGTTACAAACCTTCCCCCCTTAAAGAAATCTCGTCCTTGAGATTTGGTTGCTCAGGGAACAAGTATGACTTGAGGACACCGTTTCCAGCTCGGGTTTCCTTTTTCCTTTATTTATTGTTCCCCCAAGAATTTCAGATGATTAACTTACCTTGCTCTGGGGTGGCTTGCTTCACCTTTCCCGAGATTCTGACGGGTCTTTGCTCATATACCAATTCTTTTTTTACTGACGTTGATTCTCCATAATTGTGGTGATATCCAATGGATCTGAGCATAAATTTTCTTTTGGTCATGAAAACCTTTTCACTCTTGTCATGGGGTTGCTTCAAACCAATGCAGGCCTTCTGGTTTCAATAAATGCTGAGAATTAATCATGGCCATCTTCTGACGGGATCTGGCTGCTCATAAGTGGTACTGATTTATTTTTGATTTATTCCTTTGGCTCGAGCATCAGATATGTACCAAAGATTCGGCTACTTTTTGTCGGTAGCAACATAATGGTGTATGGAGTTATAGATGTGTCATACCTCTGATATTTACATCTTGAGACTGGCCCGACAGAGGGCTGGCGGACAAATGCTTTTCCTGACAGACTAACCGTGTACTTGTTCCGTTGGTGACTATACCGGGTCTGAGCTGATTGTTCAGATTTTGACTTTCTCATTTTGTCGGTATACCCATTTGGATTTTCCACACTAACCATTCCAAGCGGGTTAGCGGGATATGAAATCCTTGTAAAACAGAGTAGGCCTCTGAGGGTATGCCTTTGTGGATCCATAATGAATTACGGCCTCCAACTGTTTTGGGTATCCGGACCCTGATGGTCATGCAAAAATCATCATACCTTTGTTGTCAGTCTCACCCTTTAACGGTCATGATTTTCTTTTTCAGGATGTCTTACTGAAGTAGGTTGGCCACATATATCCTTGATTCTTCGTATGACCAGGGGCGTGATTTAGTGCAATATTTTTGTCATTACTCCTGGTGCTTGGGTTCCGCACGTATATGACATATACTCGGGGCTTGTAGCTATACAGAGCTCATTGTTGAGGCCAACCATACAAGAGTTCATGAGATCTCCTTGTTGGTGCGGCAATATTGGCCTTGATGGCCACTTTCATGACCGTTGATTCTGTGTTGTCTTATCCAGATCTTATAGATCCTTGCAATTTATGATATGTATCTCTGCTCATTTTCCTTTGCATGATTCATGAGGCTGTGGGATCCGTACTTTCCTTAGGTATATCGGTTGGATCCTTGTCGTACCTCGTATGAGTGACTGATATCATTGAGGATGCATGCTCACCATATGTGTAAGAATCATATGCAACCGAACACTTGATCCTTGAGGTAGGCATATGTTTTGACTAATTTGTGCTCTTGACAAAAATTATTGCAAATCTGATCCTTGAAATGTACTGCCATCTATTGCCAACTCACCGCATACTCTCTGAGGACGGTGCAATACTGTGGTATTGATGTGGACTGAGTGGCTTACGAGAGAAGCCATCCGAGTAGCTTACTGAGGAGGACTCGTTAGCTTCTGCTTAATGCTTTACTCTGGGTAGCGTGCAGAAGAAGGCTCAATAGCTAACACGAGAAGCTTGACCTGGTTATTGTGCTGGAGAAGCCTGAGTTCCGTATTTGAGAAGCTTCTCCTCGGGTTTGCTTGTTGAGAAAAATTCATTTTCGTCTGTCTGAAGCTTTTACTGAGGTATCTTGCTGAGAAAGACCGGGTATCTTGGACCGGAAATTGTTCACATATCATGCTGAGGAAATTTGAGGAGCCTTGCATCATAAATTTCTTTCGATAACGTGTGGAAGAATACTGAGTTTCTTACATCCAAAGCTTCATACTAATATGCAGACTGAAATCTACACACATGCCCATAATATTCTGTGGCTGATTATTTGCATGAGAAAATTTCTTTGACTGTCTTCCTTGAGCATATCACATTCTGACTTTATTTCGGATGATAGCATATTTCAAGCATCGTGCATTACTGAGCCAAAATGTTGTATATGATCCATACCTTTGACTGGAAATATACCGTTGATCTTGTACCTGACTTGTCTTGCTGCTGACTTGATCATTACTGTTGTGAGGGTTTTGTACTGATGTAGACTTGAGTGATCCATGCTGTTGTGAGGAGTGCATACTAATGCAAAATTGATTATCAGCCTCCAAATCAGACATTTCACATTTCACTACAGTCAGCTGAGAATTCCATTATGTTTAGCTGAGTTTCCAAATATTCGAACTCCTTGCTGATTCTTCGGGTCCGGTGTCGGTTGATGAGCAACTCTTTATAGGGGAAAAATAATGCAACACCGGGGCCCAAAAAGAAAGAAGCAAAAGAAAACTCAAGTTAAACAAAAGCACACAACAACAATCAATTCACACACAATCAATGTCACATCTTACTGCTAGTCACACAATATGCATGCGTACTTAAGCACACAAATCTTGCGGGATCTCCGATTCTATGATCTAGCATGCTGTGACGGTGTGCACGAGGATGAATAAATGTGTGGAAGAATTGGTGTAAACAGCGTTACACCAAGTGCTAGCTTAGCCAAGCAGCAACCTGGACTAGCTCGGAGGCGAGGACGCACTCGATAAACCTGTAGTGGGACACGAAGGTTGCAACCACATTATTATCAAGCGGACGGAAAAAGATTCGTACTCGTCCAAGAAATAGGCTAGCGGGGAAAAACTGAGGCTGCTGACATTGCCCTTTCTTGATAACTAAGATCATTAAAGGTTGCCAACATGACAAAATAAAAGAGCGATTTGGGATAGAAGCATGTCCATCACGGAAACGATAGGCGGGGCTGAAAGGAGGATATCGGCGAGATACCTGAGCACCAGTTTTGCAAACGGTGTCGGGATCACTTGGCATCACTCTGCTGGGACAGAAATGACACCAAACACCGAAGAACGAGCAAGAAAAGAAAACTGGAGAAATGCAAAGGCCGAGCTGTAGTGGATCCGAACCGATGCCAGCTACACTCACCAGATAAACCGTTAGCAACAAATACTAAGGCTATATGCATGCTATGCAACAAACAAATGCAGCAACCAAATGCAATAACCAGGCCGGACTTTAAACTACCAATTTCTACCGGTTTCTACCGCTCGCGTTGACTAGGGCGTCCTACAGCCATACCTGCTCTGATACCAAGCGCTATGGCACCCTGGCTCAGAGAAACCGGAACACCCCGTATTCCAGCCCAGAGATCGAGGAGAAGTCTTCTGGAATACGACACTGCTTAGCATAGAACAAACTAGCTTTCTATTATTACACGAATATGAATACAAGGTCTCCGATATTACAATAAATAACATCGGCACGGCGACACTACGCCATCCTCAGTTGCTCTATGCAAGCAGTAGAACAACTCGAAGCAGCGGAAAAACTTCTAGCAGCGGAACAACAACGACGGTGGTGAACTCCACTCCGCAGGGACTCTGGCTGGAACGCTTACCCTAGCTTGCACGAACGGAAACCACGACAAGCAAGCAATCAAATCCGGCATGACCTGCAAACTGGCATGACACGCCAGGTCAGTACATTGAATGTACTTGCAAGCTCACAATAACCAGAAGCATTCAAGACAGGCAATAGCATGGCAATTACAGGTTAAGCAAGAATTATCATGAGATCATCAAGCTAACATGGCATGAACAACATGAACATGATACAGCTAGAACATTATGAACATGGCATGAACATATGAATCTGTCGATACTAGCATGCAACATGATGACACTATATGCACCACTTATTCTGCTCGGGTTACCTCGTAACCATCACATGCATCACTTACCAACCTCGGACATCACACGATCATCTCAGGATCAAATCAAGCTTGGTATAAAAAATACGGTAGTAATCATTAAATGACCACAAGGAGCTTGATCTTTACCCACGATTCTCCCACAACATCACGAATATCCAACAGCTCGGTATCCTCGATACCACGGTGATCATTCACGGATCACAAACGGAACCACTCTGGGTTCAACGGGCTACCTCGTAACCAAACGGTGATCTTTCCGGCGATCACAACCATGACCAACACTTGGTCTCAAACAATGATCTTTCCGGCGATCACAATCAACTTATCTCATCATCGAACTGGGGTTGTTATTAATCAAGTTATTATTAATACTGTTGACTCATAGTGTGACCGACACGAACTGGGCCCTTATCCGCGGGTGCGGCTATTGATAGATTTAATATACACTCTGCAGAGGTTAGTACACTATACCCACACCACAGAACCCATGGCCTCACACTCCCATTCGGGTGGACCAACGGCGTTCCGACAAAGCCGATCTACTGCCATGACAGTCTCCCGGCCACTCCGATTCACTCCCCACTGGGCTAGTCCTGGGTGGCCCCGTGTCTACCAAAGACACCAACGGCCACCGTCGTGGCCAAAACAATAAATCGTCCCAAACGGGGACATGTGCACATAACAACAACAACGGGCACACAAGGCTTATGTCCGCCTACCTGATCAGGGTAGCGCGCGCCCATAACCTTCCCTCGTTGGAGGCACCGGTGAGAGGCATGACAATCGACCCAGTTAGGACCTTCCCATAAAGGTAAGCGTGGTTGCACTGGTCAGCTCGATATGGTGGCACCATGACTCAGCCAACAGTTGTTCAAGTTCAATTTAATCCGGTTAAACTTGAATGCAATATGCTGAGCCATGATAAACATAATAAGATGCAATTACAATGCATGAGCAAGATATCAACATAAGCATGAGGGTACAACATAACTATCACCATATCAACAATGAATCATATCCCACTGAGCATGGCAGAATGATGAGCATGATTATTACAAGTACAACACTACTCATAGCATAACATGACCATTAGCATCAACAATAAATACCATGCAAGAACTGCTACCTCTTGAGCACTGCGTTGGTTTTCCCTTGAAGAGGAAAGGATGATGCAGCAAAGTAGTGTAAGTATTTCCCTCAGTTTTTGAGAACCAAGGTATCAATCTAGTAGGAGGTCACGCACGAGTCCCTCGCACCTACACAAACAAATAAATCCTCGCAACCAATGCAATAAAGGGGTTGTCAATCCCTTCACGGTCACTTACGAGAATGAGATTTGATAGATATGATAAAATAATATTTTTGGTATTTTTATGATAAAGATGCAAAGTAAAGAAAGCAAGATAAAGACGACGCTAGAAATAACTTGTTGACGGGAGATTAATATGATGGAAAGTAGACCCGGGGGCCATAGGTTTCACTAGTGGCTTCTCTCAAGAGCATAAGTATTAAGGTGGGTGAACAAATTACTGTTGAGCAATTGACAGAATTGAGCATAGTTATGAGAATATCTAGGTATGATCATGTATATAGGTATCACGTCCGAGACAAGTAGACCGACTCCTGCCTGCATCTACTACTATTACTCCACACATCGACCGCTATCCAGCATGCATCTAGAGTATTTAAGTTCATAAGAACAGAGTAACGCTTTAAGTAAGATGACATGATGTAGAGGGATAAACTCATGCAATATGATGTAAACCCCATCTTGTTATCCTCGATGGAAACAATACAATATGTGCCACCGCAAGATTGAACCCAAAGCTAAGCACTTCTCCCATTGCAAGAAAGATCAATCTAGTAGGCCAAACCAAACTGATAATTCGAAGAGACTTGCAAAGATAACCAATCATACATAAAAGAATTCAGAGAAGATTCAAATATTGTTCATAGATAAACTTGATCATAAACCCACAATTCATCGGTCTCAACAAACACACCGCAAAAGAAGATTACATCTAATAGATCTCCACAAGAGAGGGGGAGAACATTGTATTGAGATCCAAAAAGAGAGAAGAAGCCATCTAGCTAATAACTATGGACCCGAAGGTCTGAGGTAAAGTACTCACACATCATCGGAGAGGCTATGGTGTTGATGTAGAAGCCCTCCGTGATCGATGCCCCCTCCGGCGGAGCTCCGGAAAAGGCCCCAAGATGGGATCTCACGGGTACAGAAGGTTGGGGCGGTGGAATTAGGTTTTTGGCTCCGTATCGGTAGTTTGGGGTACGTAGGTATATATAGGAGGAAGAAGTACGTCGGTGGAGCAACATGGGGCCCACGAGGGTGGAGGGCGCGCCCAGGGGGGTAGGCGCGCCCCCTACCTTGTGCCTTCTTGGTTGATGTCTTGACGTAGGGTCCAAGTCCTCAGGATCACGTTCGTTCCGAAAATCACGTTCCCGATGGTTTCATTCCATTTGGACTCCGTTTGATATTCTTTTTCTGTGAAACTCTGAAATAGGCAAAAAAACAGCAATTCTGGGCTAGGCCTCCGGTTAATAGGTTAGTCCCAAAATAATATAAAAGTGTATAATAAAGCCCATTAATGTCCAAAACAGAATATAATATAGCATGGAACAATCAAAAATTATAGATATGTTGGAGACGTATCAAGCATCCCCAAGCTTAATTCCTGCTCGTCCTCGAGTAGGTAAATGATAAAAACAGAATTTTTGATGTGGAATGTTACTTGGCATAATTTCAATGTAATTCTCTTAATTGTGGTATGAATATTCAAATCCGAAAGATTCAAGACAAAAGCTTAATATTGACATAAAAATAATAATACTTCAAGCATACTAACTAAGCAATTATGTATTCTCAAAATAACATGGCCAAAGAAAGTTATCCCTACAAAATCATATAGTCTGGCTATGCTCTATCTTCACCACACAAAGTATTTAAATCATGCACAACCCCGATGACAAGCCAAGCAATTGTTTCACACTTTTGATGTTCTCAAACTTTTTCAATCTTCACGCAATACATGAGCGCGAGCCATGGACATAGCACTATATGTGGAATAGAATGGTGGTTGTGGAGAAGACAAAAAAGGAGAAGATAGTCTCACATCAACTAGGCGTATCAACGGGCTGTGGAGATGCCCATTAATAGATATCAATGTGAGTGAGTAGGGATTGCCATGCAATGGATGCTCTAGAGCTATAAGTATATGAAAGCTCAACAAAAGGAACTAAGTGGGTGTGCATCCAACTCGCTTGCTCACGAAGACCTAGGGCATTTTGAGGAAGCCCATCATTGGAATATACAAGCCAAGTTCTATAATGAAAATTTCCCACTAGTATATGAAAGTGATATCATAGGAGACTCTCTATCATGAAGATCATGGTGCTACTTTGAAGCACAAGTGTGGTAAAAGGATAGTAACATTGTCCCTTCTCTCTTTTTCTCTCATCATTTTTTTTCTTTTTTTGGGCCTTTTCTTCTTTTTTTATGGCCTTTTTTTTATTTAGTCCGGAGTCTCATCCCGACTTGTGGGGGAATCATAGTCTCCATCATCCTTTCCTCACTTGGTACAATGCTCTAAAAAATGATGATCATCACACTTTTATTTACTTACAACTCAACAATTACAACTCAATACTTAGAACAAAATATGACTCTATGTGAATGCCTCCGGCGGTGTACCGGGATATGCAATGAATCAAGAGTGACATGTATGAAAGAATTATGAACGGTGGCTTTGCCACAAATACCATGTCAACTACATGATCATGCGAAGCAATATGACAATGATGGAGCGTGTCATAGTAAACGGAACAGTGGAAAGTTGCATGGCAATATATCTCGGAATGGCTATGGAAATGCCATGGTAGGTAGGTATGGTGGCTATTTTGAGGAAGATATATGGTGGGTGTATGATACCGGCAAAAAGTGCGCGGTATTAGAGAGGCTAGCAATGGTGGAAGGAAGAAAAGTGCGTATAATCCATGGACTCAACATTAGTCATAAAGAACTCATATACTTATTGCAAAAATCTAAAATTTATCAAAGCAAAGTATTACGCGCATGCTCCTAGTGGGATAGATTGGTAGGAAAAGACCATCGCTTGTCCCCGACCGCCACTCATAAGGAAGACAATCAATAAATAAATCATGCTCCGACTTCATCACATAACGGTTCACCATACGTGCATGCTACGGGAATCACAAACTTTAACACAAGTATTTCTCAAATTCACAACTACTCAACTAGCATGACTCTAATATCATCATCTCCATATCTCAAAACAATTATCAAGCATCTAACTTCTCATAGTATTCAACACACTCATAAGAATTTTTTTTACTAATCTTGAATGCCTATCATAATTAAAGCAAATTACCATGCTGTTTTGTAGGACTCTCAAAATAATCTAAGTGAAGCATGAGATAACAATAGTTTCTATAAAACAAAACCACCACCGTGCTCTAAAAGATATAAGTGAAGCACTAGAGCAAAAACTATATAACTCAAAAGATATAAGTGAAGCACATAGAGTATTCTAACAATTTCCGAATCATGTGTGTCTCTCTCAAAAGGTGTGTACAGCAAGGACAATTGTGGAAAGCTAACAAATAAAGACTCAAATAATACAAGACGCTACAAGCAAAACACTTATCATGTGGTGAATAAAAATATAGCTCCAAGTAAAATTACCGATGGAAGTAGACGAAAGAGGGGATGCCTTCCGGGGCATCCCCAAGCTTTGGCTTTTTGGTGTCCTTAGATTATCTTGGGGTTCCATGGGCATCCCCAAGCTTAGGTTATTGCCACTCCTTGTTCCATAATCCATCAAATCTTTTACCCAAAACTTGAAAACTTCACAACACAAAACTTAACAGAAAATCTCATGAGCTCCGTTAGCGAAAGAAAACAAAACACCACTTCAAGGTACTATAATGAACTCATTCTTTATTTATATTGGTGTTAAACCTACTGTATTCCAACTTCTCTATGGTTTATAAACTATTTTACTAGCCATAGATTCATCAAAATAAGCAAACAACACATGAAAAACAGAATCTGTCAAAAACAGAACAGTCTATAGTAATCTGTAACTAACGTAAACTTCTGGAACTCCAAAAATTCAGCCAAAATAGGAAGACCTAGACAATTTATTTATTGATCAAAAGCAATTGGAATCAATATTTTATCACGTTCTGATGATTTTTAATAATTATTTTCGTGAACAGAAAGTTTCTGGAATTTTCAGCAAGATCAAATAACTATCATCCAAGAAGATCCTATAGGTTTAACTTGGCACAAACACTAATCTATTATATACTAAAAGTAATATACGGTGAAACTAGGAGCAAGATAAATAGGTATAATATGGTGGGCCTACAACACCACTTACGTGACACATGCACACGTAAATATATGTTCAAGGAAAAAAATTAAGAAAGAAAAACTTGTAGCCCCAACGTGCAGCCAAGGGAATCAACTCCCCACGTACAAAAATGTACAGCCCCCAGCAGCGTGCAGCCCTATGAAAGCAGGCCCCCCACGTCCAGCCATGCGGAAAACATAAAACATAGACTCTTTGATGAAAAAAAAACAATTGATAGGAAACAGTGGACATATATGTACTCATATCCATCTGCAAAAAAATAACTCATACACGTATACATGTATACACCTCGCAAATACATTCAGCAAAAAGAAGACATTGTTTATCTATATATATTCAACTCAAATATTTGTGGTATTCAACTAAAATAAAGCCAGTTAGGCATGTAACATTGGAATATTTTAGATATCCTAAAACGACTAACTTGGTATTAGTGGCTGGCTATTTCAATTTAAACTTATATTAACTCGTCAAATATCCCTATTTTTTAGATTTTTCTGTAGCACACACCAACTTAAACTCTAGTCGTGATTATATGCACTGAGAATAATCCTATTGCTCTGTACAAAGGACAAATTGTCCGGCTTGCATTGCACGTAGTGAAGTAGGCAGGACCAATCCACCTGGTTGCTAGCTTGTGTAACTAGCCGGAAATGTACAAGGCAGCTAGCTTGTATGTACGTGTGTACCTCATGAGCAAAAATTTTGGGCTCAAATATCACATCATACAAAGTGCACAAAGAAGTACTAGGAGCATGGGACCTCTAATGTACTTTGCACTGCGAGGAAACATAAAAGATTGAAGATGTTTGGATTGTATATAGCGGACAAGGACAATACTTATGGCTTGATTTTTGCAGCTATAAGAAAAATTTTGAACAAGATATTTACAGTTGAACATTGAATATGAAAAATCAAATTTTATATTTATAATTTTTAAGAAGGGTGATCAATTATTCTATGTTCGAATTTATAAGTATATTCACTCAAAAAATATTGCTTAAAGTGATGCACATTTGAGAGCAGTTGACACCCAAAAGTGTTTCTTTATTAATCAGAGAATCATTATAACGTGGTGCATACAACACGATGTGTAAAGTATAAGTTGACTTAGCGTTGGTGTGGTGATGAAAAAATAATTTAGAATTTATTTTTTCAAATATCTTGTCGTAGTCGGTGTAGCGAACATAAACAACAAATACATCTCTCATAGAGGATAGCATGACTAGATTGAAGAGTGGTGTAGCGCTAAGAAATTGAAAGGAATACACAACAATAGTTGTACATACATTACTTCATTTAAAAATAGATGAAGTCCGAAAAAGTTTGTCGTGAAACTTTTTTACTTTCACTAACTATCAAAGGGTAGAGTTATTTTTCATGAAAAATAAAACACAACCAAGACATTAATTTGTTAACATTCATATATCAGAAATATTAGATTTATAAGTTGTAGATTGTATAGGTTTCTAGAACGTTATGTTTAAATGAGAGAGGAAGAAGATCCAAATATGAAAATTCATTTTTTTATCTAGCCAGACAATCAACATGGATGAGTTGTTTTGTTTAATACACTTCATTAATCCATATCTATTATTATTTGATTCAAAATAAAATATATTTATTTATATGGTATAATAGGCACTTAAATAAACATTAATTAAGTTACTTAGCATCATATATTCAGCTTAAACTAAGTCTTGACGTAAATTGATGACATACCATATTGATTCTGAGTTCTAAACACGTAAAATCAAATATAAAACGGGAATCGTTCTAGCTTTGTACTACTATCTGCTTGCCATTATTACTACTTTCTATCTGTAAAGCAAAACACGAAGACATTAATATTGTAGAATGATAAATCTTTACAACTGTACTTAAGCTTTGTACTACTATCTTCATGCCATTATAACACCTTTTGTTCAATGATGTTAATAGTATTTATTTTTTAGACGAATTCCAGGTTGTTAGATGTATTTGTTTCTGATTGTACTTCATTATCTGTCTTCGTCATCACGCCCAAAAAATACATCTACAATTAAGTGAGTGGAGTATTATGGATCACAATTCATAGATGTTTATGACTATAAACATTGTCTCGATGTTGCTTCATGGAATATGATAATTAGTAGAAATCAATGCATAAATTTTCATATTTACAAATCTAATGTAGTGTATGAACTATATCAAATACAATTTGTCTGGTCACTTCACCTACTGATTTACTATAGGTCACATTAAAATTTTCATCTAGCACATTGTTTAAAGTTCCATTCTACTTTCAACAAACTAAAGTGATGCCCTCTCAAATGATAATGACACTTGTAGCACGAATCCTAATTTGAAGACTCTAAGGTGGTGCCCTCGCAAATTACTATATCAAAGTGTGATATAAAAATCGCAAATACAAAATGTTAGATATTTACATAAGATAAAAAGCGACGAATAAATATTTTGTAGTAAAGAGGCTAGGAAATATACCCATGCTTTAGAAGAGAACTACTTACTTCGTGTTCAAAGGAAAAACACAAAATAACGCAACACAATAAAAACTACGAGAAAGTGATACAAATATAGTTGTGCACCCGAGTAGATCAAAAAATGATACTAATAGCACCATATGCAAAACAATTACATACATCATTAATGTACATCCATATTGAATTGACAACAAGGAAATTAAACATACCTGAGATAAACTAAGGTTATAAAAGGAAAATAATCAGAAATGTGACCACATTTTTGTTCAATTGTTATTACACAAATCAAATTATATGTTCTCATGATAAGAGGTCAAGATAATTCCTATGTAACTTATCTTCGAAAATTTCTAGCCCGCGCATCGAGCGGGCCACTGTTCTAGTTAAAACATAAAAACACATCTAACCAAAGGCTAGATCAAATATTTATTCCTAAACAGAAGCAAAAAGCAAAAACTAAAAATAAAATTGGGTTGCCTCCCAACAAGCGCTATCGTTTAAGGCCCCTAGCTAGGCATAGATAATTTTAATGATGCTCGCATAAGAGACAAGAATTGAAGCACAAAGAGAGCATAAAATAGCATGTGACAAACACATCTAAGTCTGACATACTTCCTATGCATAGGCATTTTATAAGCAAACAAATTATCAAGGCAAGCAAAAACTAGCATATGGAAGGAAGAAGAAAGAGATGATAGCAATCTCAACATGACGAGAGGTAATTTAGTAACATGAAAATTTCTACAACCATATTTTCCTCTCTCATAATAATTACATGTAGGATCATAAGCAAATTCAACAATATAGCTATCATATAAAAAAATTCAACACGATCCACATGCATGCAAAGTTGACACTCTTCCGAAATAGTGGGATTAACATTAACTAAAGTCATGACCTCTCCAAACCCACTTTTATCAAAAATTTCATAAGATTGAATATTCTCCAAATATGTGGGATCTAAAGTTGACACTCTTCCAAACCCACTTTCAGTATTATTGCAAACAATATTATCAATCTCATATTCATCATGGGGATTAAATAAATTTTCAAGATCATAAGAAAAATCACCCCAATCAAGATCATTGCAACAAATAGTGGACATAGCAAAACTAGCAACCCCAAGCTTAGGGTTTTGCATATTATTAGTACAATTGACATCAAGAGAATTTATAGTAAAATCATTGAAATCATGCTTTTCATCGAAGGAACTATCAAGCATGGGTGCAATAGCAACGATCTCATTTTTAACATAAGGAACTATAGCAAATTCGTTTTTATAAATATTGGCATCATGGCCACAAGAAGAGCAAGCATCATGTTCATCAAGGGATATTTCAACCAAATCATCGGAATCATCATTATCTATAGATTCATGCATATCATTATTTTCTTCCAAAGCAACGGTCATTCTTTCAATAAATTCTTGGACATAGACATTATGAGCAAAATTTTCATTGCAATATTTAAGTATGATGGAATTTTCAGATTTGTTGAGAGTAAAATCATACTTTTCAATCAAAGAAGCAACTTCATGAGCACCCTTAAAAACGACAAATTCTTCAATTTGTTCGATATCATAGTAACTATAAACACCCTTTGCATAAGAAGATAAGGTTTCATTATCATTGAACTCACATAGGTAGGGAAGGTGTTTTTTAGGGTTCTTAGAACAACAAGTAAAATCACAAATTTCACAAAGATTCCAAGCATAGCATAGCAAACTATTTATATGATACCATAAGAGCTTCCCTTTTTCAGACAAACGATGACGCACAAAATGAGCATGCTCATCTAAAGATTTCCCATCAACTAGGCTAGTTGGGGTTTCAGCACGAGCGCATAAGGATCGAAGATGATCCAAGTAGAACACTTTAAGTGGATCCATATCAATAGATTTTCAGCAAGCGAAGATGCAAGCATATAGAAGGCACATGGCAACACGAGGAAACAAAAGGACGAATGGAAAAGAGAGGGCGAATAAAACAGCAAGGGTGAAGTGGGGGAGAGGAAAACGAGAGGCAAATGGCAAATAATGTAATGTGGGAGATAAGGGTTTGTGATGGGTACTTGGTATGTTGACTTTTGCGTAGACTCCCCGGCAACGGCGCCAGAAATGGCTAGTTGCTGGGAGTCAAATCTTGACTTGACTTTGCGTAAGCCTCCCCGGCAACGGCGCCAGAAATCCTTCTTGCTACCTCTTGAGCACTGCGTTGGTTTTCCCTTGAAGAGGAAAGGGTGATGCAGCAAAGTAACGTAAGTATATCCCTCAGTTTTTGAGAACCAAGGTATCAATCTAGTAGGAGGCCACGCACGAGTCCCTCGCACATACACAAACAAATAAATCCTCGCAACCAACGCAATAAAGGGGTTGTCAATCCCTCACGGTCACTTACGAGAATGAGATCTGATAGATATGATAAGATAAATTTTTTGGTATTTTTATGATAAAGATGCAAAGTAAAGAAAGAAAAATAAAGACGACGCTAGAAATAACTTGTTGACGGGAGATTAATATGATGGAAAATAGACCCGGGGGGCATAGTTTTCACTATTGGCTTCTCTCAAGAGCATAAGTATTACGGTGGGTGAACAAATTACTGTTGAGCAATTGACAGAATTGAGCATAGTTATGAGAATATCTAGGTATGATCATGTATATAGGCATCACGTCCGAGACAAGTAGACCGACTCCTGCCTGCATCTACTACTATTACTCCACACATCGCCCGCTATCCAGCATGCATCTAGAGTATTAAGTTCATAAGAACAGAGTAACGCTTTAAGTAAGATGACATGATGTAGAGGGATAAACTCATGCAATATGATGTAAATCCCATCTTGTTATCCTCGATGGCAACAATACAATATGTGCCTTGCTGCCACTACTGTCACTGGGAAAGGACACCACAAGATTGAACCCAAAGCTAAGCACTTCTCCCATTGCAAGAAAGATCAATCTAGTAGGCCAAACCTAACTGATAATTCGAATAGACTTGCAAAGATAACCAATCATACATAAAAGAATTCAGAGAAGATTCAAATATTTTTCATAGATAAACTTGATCATAAACCCACAATTCATCGGTCTCAACAAACACACCGCAAAAGAAGATTACATCGAATAGATCTCCACAAGAGAGGGGGAGAACATTGTATTGAGATCCAAAAAGAGAGAAGGAGCCATCTAGCTAATAACTATGGACCCGAAGGTCTGAGGTAAACTACTCACACATCATCGGAGAGGCTATGGTGTTGATGTAGAAGCCCTCCGTGATCGATGCCCCCTCCGGCGGAGCTCCGGAAAAGGCCCCAAGATGGGATCTCACGGGTACAGAAGGTTGCGGCGGTGGAATTAGGTTTTTGGCTCCGTGTCTGGTAGTTTGGGGGTACGTAGGTATATATAGGAGGAAGAAGTACGTCGGTGGAGCAACATGGGGCCCACGAGGGTGGAGGGCGCGCCCCCTACCTCGGGCCTTCCTGGTTGATGTCTTGACGTAGGGTCCAAGTCCTCTGGATCACGTTCGTTCCGAAAATCACGTTCCCGAAGGTTTCATTCCGTTTGGACTCCGTTTGATATTCTTTTTCTGCGAAACTCTGAAATAGGCAAAAAAACAGCAATTCTGGGCTGGGCCTCCGGTTAATAGGTTAGTCCCAAAAATAATATAAAAGTGTATAATAAATCCCATTAATGTCCAAAACAGAATATAATATAGCATGGAACAATCAAAAATTATAGATACGTTGGAGACATATCAAGAACACATCAATAACATTACCGAGTAATCACTTAACCAACTAACAGCAAAGGAGCAATGCATATTAACGATACGCGGTAACTGATGTTAGTCATGCATCGAAGAACATGACCAACCCAACATGTACTATTACCAAGCATGACCAATATAAAAGTAATACTAGCAAGAAATTCATGATAACCAAGTGCAAGAAAACAAAGCATGACGGTAACCAAAGATCCATAAGCATAACCGAAATAACGACAGCTGTAACAAAACAAGCATATAGTTATTAAAGATTGAAGTTGAAAACCAATGCTACTGCATGGCTATCATGCAAATGGTGGTTGTGGCTTGCCTGGGGATGAAGAATACACCGGGGAGAAGCGCAGAAAGATCACGGGAAGAATCGCCGGAAAAGGTTCTCTCTTGAAAGGGGCTGGTTAATGTTAAGGGCAAAATGGTCATTTTCAGAATGTTAACACATGGTGAAAATGATACCAACAGAACAGGCTCGACGAAACGAAGAAGTGGGCTTTGGAATCACCTTATTTGGAGTTGGGAGTAAAAAAATATGAAGTGTTTTCTGCCAGGGACCTATCTGTAATGAAAATATTTTCAAACAGGGCCTGGACAGAAAAACAGAAAGCGTATTAGAAGGGAATACGTTTTCTGAAAGTGAAAACGCATTCTGGGCTGAACTAGAAGAGGAATACGCTTTCGGTAAGCGAAGACGTAATCCAGTGGATTAGGCCTCCACTTATCCAGCGTGGCAAAGGCGGAACCGGGCGGCTGTGAGACTTACAGGCGGGTCCCACTGGCTCTCTCTCTCCTCCTGGCCTTCTCCTTCTTCTTCCCTGACGCGCGCCCGCAAAGCAGAGGAGGCCGAGCGCTCCGGCGACGGCCGCCGGGGCTACGGGGCACTTCCGGCGAGGCTCCGCCCATGGATGAGCTCGTCGAGGAGAGCCGCATCCAGAGGGACAGGTCGCGGCCGCCGGGACGGGTCGAGGCGACGGCAGTTTGGACTCTGGCGGGGTGGCTTTCGGGCACGAGTGGGTTTAGGGCGTTGGGTTGCTCTAGCGACGAGGGAAAAGCATGGGAGAGCTGGCCGGAGCTCAGGGGAGCTAGTGGTGATGGAGAGAGGAAGGGAAGAGGCATGGCTTGCCCGAATCAAGGAGGGGCAGAGGCGGCGGCCATGGCGGCAGAGGGAGGCGAGGAGAGGTTCTCTGGCTCGGGTGACTGGTCGGGGAGGTAGCTAGGAGGGAGGGAAGAACCTTGGTGAGGTCCAGAGGCCTCGGGGTGGGCTTATATAACCGCGGGGCGAGGAGGCTGAGCTGTCGTCGCCGCGGACGCGTGGCCGGCGCCATGGACGCGTGTGCGTGTGCATGAGCTCGGAGGCAGGCGACGAGGGAGGCACAGGGGAGAGCTCACGGGGAGGAGGAGGCCAAAGGAGCGCAGGGAGGAAGAAGACAGCGAGCTCCGAGCCAAACCACCACTGTTCGCCCGTGGGCGCGCGGCGGCTTGCGTCGGTCAGGAAGCTGTCGGAGGGGGAGAGGGGTCTAGGGGAACGGTGAAGATGAGAGGAAGACAACGGACACAGTCACGCGCGCGAAGGCGACGAGGGGAGGAGGTGCCGAAGCACAAACGGCCACTGGACGCGGCCACTGCACACAGAGCGCGTGCACAGTGATGCCATTAACGCGGTCACCACGTGCACTGGCATGTAGCGGGGGAGATGGGCTGGAAATTGTTGTCTACGGGTAAGTTCTTCCAGGGTAGGTCTCAACTACGGTGGTAGGTCGATGAAAACTACTATGGTTAAATGGTAATCACCCTCTGAAGTTTACTGCAGTAAACTTGGGTGAGAACTGCTGATCAACAGGAAAGGGATTGGAGCCAGAGAGTTTGTCTGCGAGGTTTAGGGTAAGAAGAACTTTCATCCTGGTAACTTTGAGAAGATTTGGACCAGGGTTTAATATAGTTGCTTTGTAACTGCCAAATCTGGTCCAGAAATGAGAATTGGATGATGCACTCACATGGTGATTCCACTTGAGCTGAAATTTGGCAAGGCTTGATGATTTGAACATATAGAGATGCTGTAAGAATTTCATACCAATTGGATTCACAAAAATGGTACTTCCTTCACAGGTATTCTCTCTGTCCAGAAACTTGCAAGAATTTTGGAAAAATATTGGCTAAATGAAATGGTGCTAAATTTGGTGGACATATGTTATATAGGTAGGAGCGCAATCTGGTAATTTATCAGGATTTTTGAAGCAATATAAAATGCACTTGCTTCACAACCTGAAAATATTGCCATAATCAAAGATTTGGCCTTGTGCTCACATAGATCAAGGGATGGAGCTGAAATTTGGAGGAGTGTAAAGATATGAGCACAAGAAGAGGCATGCAAAATTTCAACTCATTTGGATGCTCCTAGCTAGTACTTCCTTCACAGTGGCTTCTGTTTGACAGAAACTTTGAAAAATCACTGAGGAAGATTGGCTAGGAAAATAAAGTTGAATTTTGGCATGTGGCAAATATTTGGACATAAAAGAATTCCCAAGAAGTTTGGGAGGCAACAAGATAAGATAAATGACACTTCCTTCACAAAGTGCCACTCTGGACAGAAGTGAAGAATAATTTTTGGAGAATTATTCTTGGGCTAGGACAGGAAAGTTTGGGCATATTTGAGCAATATATGACCCAAAGAAATTATGAGAATTATTTGGGAATTTATGGATGGACAGAAATATAGGCTGCTTCACAACCTAGGGCAGACAGGGTTATTCCTTTAATAGAAAAAGGAATATTCCTGAGAAAAAGAAATTAGGGTTTGGTCAAGCAGTGGAGTGACATGATCTTGGCAAGGTTTTGAGAAAGATGAGCCACTAGGGAGAGGGAATGAGGATGATTTCCCAGGTGACAAGGCCACAGAACCACTCCAAAAAGAAAAACAGAGCAAAAACCAATTAAATTAAAAAAAGAAAAGGGCCAAAAACCAGGCTGTTACAGAGCCCCTCCGAGATTGGATCTCCCCCTATGTTCTCTTTTGTTTCGTGTTCTTCAGATCTGGCCCTTCACGGTTTCTTAAATTCCCAGAGATCCGTAACTCCGATTGCGCTGAAATTTTTACACGTTTTTTTTCATAAATTATCTTTCTTGCGCCAGAAGGAGGGCCCCAACCAACCTTTGAGGAGGGCACAAGATACCTGGGCGCGCCATGGGGTGCCCGGCGTGCCCTGGTGGGTTGTGGTCACCGTGGGCCCCCGTTTGCGTTGATTCCACCTCCCAAAAATCATAAATATTCCAAAATAATCCTCCGTAAATTTCTATCGCGTTTGGACTTTGTTTGATATGGATTTTCTGCGAAACAAAAACCATGCAACAAATAGGAACTGGCACTGGGCACTGGATCAATAGGTTAGTCCAAATAAATCATATAAAATGTTGCCAAAAGTGTATAAAAGTTGTGTAATATTGGCATGAAACAATCAAAAATTATAGATACGATGGAGACGTATCAGCATCCCCAAGCTTAATTCCTGCTCGTCCTTGAGTAGGTAAATGATAAAAAAGATAATTTTTGATGTGGAATGCTACCTAGCATAAACTTGATCATATGTCTAATCATTGCATGAATATTAAGACACGAGTGATTCAAAGCAATAGTCTATAGTTTAACATAAAGACATCAATACTCGGGAATCCCAACAAACAATCGTGTCTTCCAAAATATCAATGCTAAAGAAAGCTATCCCTACAAAATCATATAGTCTTGTCATGCTCTATCTTCTTAACACAAAGTATTTATCATACACAACCCCGATGACAAGCCGAGCAATTGGTTCATACTTTTTAACGCGCTTCAGCTTTTTCAACCCTCATGCAATACATGAGCGCGGGCCATGGATATAGCACTATGGGTGGAATAGAGTATGATGATAGGGGTAAATATAGAGAAGACAAAAAATTTAAGAAAGTCTCACATCGACGCGGCTAACCAACGGGCTATGGAGATGCCCATCAATTGATATCAATGTGAGGAGTAGGGATTGTCATGCAACGAATGCACTAAGAGCTATAAGTGTATGAAAGCTCAGTATGAAAACTAAGTGGGTGTGCATCCAACTTGCTTGCTTATGAGGACCTCGGGCATTTGAGGAAGCCCATCATCGGAATATACAAGCCAAGTTCTATAATGAAAAATTCCCACTAGTATATGAAAGTGACTACATAGGAGACTCTCTATATGAAAAACATGGTGCTACTTTGAAGCACAAGTGTGGGAAAAGATAGTAACAATGCCCCTTCTCTTTTTTTTCTTTTTTTCTCTTTTTTTCTTTTTTTTTTCTCTCACTGTCCGGAGTCTCATCCCGACTTGTGGGGGGATCATAGTCTCCATCATCCTTTCTCACTGGGACATGCTCTAATAATGAATAATGATGATCATCACACTTCTATTTACTTATAACTCAAAAGAAATAAAAATTACAACTCGATACCTAGAACAAAATATGACTCTATATGAATGCCTCTGGCAGTGTACCAGGATGTGCAATGATTTAGCGTAACATGTATAAAAAATGATGCATGGTGGCTGAGCCACAACTACTATATCAGCTATATGATCGTGCAAAGCAATATGACAATGAATGCTCAAGTCATCAAAACGGAAGCGGTGGAATTTGCATGGCAATATATCTCGGAATGGCTATGGAAAGGCCATAATAGGTAGGTATGGTGGCTGTTTTGAGGAAGATATAATAAGGCTATGTGTGATAGAGCGTATCATATCACTGGGTTTGGATGCACCGGCGAAGTTTGCACCACGTCTCGAGGTGAGAAAGGGCACTGCACGGTACCGTAGAGGCTAGCAAATTGCGGAAAGGTAAGAGAGCGTATAATCCATGGACTCACATTAGTCATAAAGAACTCATATACTTATTGCAAAAGTTTATTAGCCCTCGAAGCAAAGTACTACTACGCATGCCCCTAGGAGGATAGATTGGTAGGAAAAGACCATCGCTCGTCCCCGACTGCCACTCATAAGGAAGACAATCAATAATAAATCATGCTCCAACTTCATAGCATAACGAGAGAATATACGTGCATGCTTAGGGAATCACAAACCTTAACACCAATATTCCTACTAACCACAACCATTTACTAGTACCTCCCACATATTATCATCTCTATATTGCAAAACTATTGCAAGGAATCAAACATATCATATTCAGTGATCCATAAGTTTTATGTAGGACTTCGTGACTAACCATGCAATTGACCAATTCCTGTTGACTCTCTAAATGGATATAAGTGAAGCATGAGAGTTTAATTATTTATACAAAATATCATGCTCTAGCAAATATAAGTGAAGCAAAAGAGCATTCTACAAACAACGGTTTTCTATGTGAAGAGAAACAGGCAATCCAAACTTCAAATGATATAAGTGAAGCACATGAAGCATTCTGTAAAGCCATACTCAAAAGATATCAGTGAAGTGCAATGAGCATTCTATAAATCAACCATGGACTATCTCATACCAGCATGGTGCATAAAATAAAATTGAAAACTAAATGCAAAAGAGGCTCCAAGATTTGCACATATCACATGAACAAAACGAAAACAAAAACATACCAATACTTGTTGAAGAAAGATGGGATGCCTTCTGGGGCATCCCCAAGCTTAGACGCTTGAGTCTCCTTGAATATTTACTTGGGGTGCCTTGGGAATCCCCAAGCTTGAGCTCTTGCCTCTCTTCCTTCTTCTCATATCGATACCTCCTCGATCTTTGATCACTTCATCCACACAAAACTCAACAGAAAGCTCGGTAGATCCGTTAGTATAATAAAGCAAATCACTACTGTAAGTACTGTTGCAAACCATTTCATATTTTGTTTTTGCATTGTAGCTACTGTAATATAACTTTTCCATGGCTTATACCACCGGTAGAATCGATAGTTTCATCAAAACAAGCAAATCAATGTATCAAAAACAGAATCTGTCTTAAACAGGACAGTCTGTAGCAATCTGAACATCTGCCATACTTCTTGTACTCCAGAAATTCCTAAAATGTACGAAAAAATAAACAATTTGTAGAGCAAGACTATGCAAAAAGTTTTAGAACCTTTTGACGTTCCAGTAAAAATTGAAAATTCACGCGCTACAGCCAAAGTTTCTGTTTCTGCACCGCACATACCAACAAGCAATCTAATCATCCTAAAGGCAAACCTTGGCACAATAATTTTACAATACAAAGGATTTGTACAAGGAGATAATTATTTTTGTTGAAAAGTTTCTGTAATTGAGATTCACAAAGTTTCCATGAGCCTGAACAAGTTTAAGGAGCTCCCCCACTTCAACAATGCTCGTCTTTCTCACTTTCACTTTACTTTTTGTGAAGTTTTAGGTTCCCCTCTATATTTGTTTTTGTTTTTAAACTTTATAAAAGCACTCAACAGAAATAAAATGAGTCTCTAAAACTTCCAGGTTGTCTCCCTGGCAGCGCTTTCTTTAAAGCCATTAAGCTAGGCATAAAGTGCTCAAGTAATGAATCCACCCGGATCCCAAAGGTATATCAAAGCCAATTTTAATTAGCAATGATTTGGCATTTAGTAGTGAGCACAAAGAAACATATATCAAACAATGACGAAGTCTAACTCTTTTCCTATGCATTGGCATGTCATACAAGAATAATTCATGCACATCAAGTAAAGGCCAATACATAGCATAAACAATTTCTTGCAATTTTATCGTGTTGGAAACATAGAGAGGCGGAGACGTAGTTCCTCTCTCATAATAATTGCAAGTAGGAGCAGCAAACACATGCATATTATATTCATCAAAATTATCATGTGCAACGGTAAAAGGCAACCCATCAATATAATCCTTAATAAGTACAAACTTCTCCGATATAGTGTAGTTTGGAGAATTCAAAAAGATAATAGGACTATCATGTGTGGGTGCAATAGCAACAATTTCATTCTTAACATAAGGAACTATAGCAAGTTCATATCCATAAGCATATTCATATTGGCATCTTGGCCACAAGCATAGCAAGCATCAAGTTCATCAAAAAGGGATATTTCAAAGAATCAACGGGATCATAGCAATTATCATAGCATTCATCCTTCGGTAAGCATGAAGGGAAATTAAACAATGTATGATTTGAAGAGTTACTCTCATTAGAAGGTGGGCACGGGTAGCTAGTCCGCTCTTCCTCCTTTTGTTCTTCACTCTCCTCATCATCTTTTTCATCCGCTCCACCGCACCACGACGCCAGTCACTTATCGATGCGGCATCGAGCCCCCAGGCGCCTAAGTGGCTCTCACTAAGCACGTGGCGGCTTGGTGGAAGACATATCACACCCGTTTGACACCCGTCCAGGGACGTGTCAAGATAATAAGCAGTAGTTGGCTAAGAGGCGACACGAGCTTGCCGGGGATGCATCCCCGTGCGCCACCTAAGGTTGCATTTCTGGCATTTTGTCCTAAATGCCAGAGTTAGGTGCTACCTCTTGAGCATGCGTTGGTTTTTCCCTTGAAGAGAAAAGGGTGATGCAGGAAAGTAGCGTAAGTATTTCCCTCAGTTTTTTGAGAACCAAGGTATCAATCCAGTAAGAGACAGCACGCAAGTCACCTAGTACCTGCACAAACAATCAAGAACCTTGCAACCAACGCGATAAAGGGGTTGTCAATCCCTTCACGGTCACTCACAAAAGTGAGATCTGATAAAGATAATAAGATAAATATTTTTGGTATTTTTGTTGTATAGATTGGAAAGTAAAGATTGCAAAATAAAATAAACAGGAAACTAGATTTGTAGATCAGAAACTTATATGATGGAAAATAGAAAATTATATGATGGAAAATAGACCCGGGGGCCATAGGTTTCACTAGTGGCTTCTCTCAAGATAGCATATATTACGGTGGGTGAACAAATTACTGCCAAGCAATTGATAGAAAAGCGCATTGTTATGAGAATATCTAGGCAATGAACATGAATATAGGCATCACGTCCGTGTCAAGTAGACCGAAACGATTCTGCATCTACTACTATTACTCCACACATCGACCGCTATCCAGCATGCATCTAGAGTATTAAGTTCATAAGAACAGAGTAACGCATTAAGCAAGATGACATGATGTAGAGGGATAAATTCAAGCAATATGATATAAACCCCATCTTTTTATTCTCGATGGCAATAATACAATAGGTGCCTTGCTGCCCCTGCTGTCACTGGGAAAGGACACCGCAAGATTGAACCCAAAGCTAAACACTTCTCCCATTGCAAGAAAGATCAATCTAGTAGGCCAAACTAAACCGATAATTCGAAGAGACATGCAAATGTATCAAATCATGCATATAAGAATGCAGAGAAGAACCAAATATTATTCATAGATAAACTTGATCATAAATCGCATTTCATCGAATCTCGGCAAACACACCGCAAAAGAATATTACATCGAATAGATCTCCAAGAACATCGAGGAGAACTTTGTATTGAGAATAAAAGAGAGAGATGAAGCCATCTAGGTAATAACTATGGACCCGAAGGTCTGTGGTAAACTACTCACACATCATCGTAGAGGCTATGGTGTTGATGTAGAAGCCCTCCGTGAACGATTCCCCCTCCGGCGGAGCGCCGGAAAAGGCCCCAAGATGGGATCTCACGGGTACAGAAGGTTGCGGCGGTGGAAAAGTGGTTCCGTGGCTCCCCCTGATGTTTTTAGGGTATAAGAGTATATATAGGTGAAAGAAATAGGTCGGTGGAGCTCCGTGGGGCCCACGAGGGTGGGGGGCGCGCCCTCCAGCCCCGTGGCCGCCTCACGGAGTTCCAGACTTCAACTCCAAGTCTTCTGGATTGTGTTTGTTCCAAGAAAGATCATCGCGAAGGTTTCATTCCGTTTGGTATTCCTTTTCTGCAAAACATTGAAATAGGCAAAAAAACAGGAATTGGCACTGGGCCTTCGGTTAATAGGTTAGTCCCAAAAATAATATAAAATAACATATTAAAGCCCATTAAACATCCAAAACAGATAATATAATAGCATGGAACAATCAAAAATTATAGATACGTTGGAGACGTATCAAGCATCCCCAAGCTTAATTCCTGCTCGTCCTCGAGTAGGTAAATGATAAAAACAGAATTTTTGATGTAGAATGGTACCTAACATATTTATCAATGTAATTTTCTTTATTGTGGCATGAATGTTCAGATCCGCAAGATTCAAGACAAAAGTTTAGTATTGACATAAGAATAATAATACTTCAAGCATACTAACAAAGTAATCATGTCTTCTCAAAATAACATGGACAAAGGAAGTTCATCCCTACAAAATCATATAGTTTGGCTATGCTCCATCTTCGTCACACAAAATACTCAAATTATGCACAACCTCGGTTTTAGCCAAGCAATTGTTTCATACTTTAGTATTTTCAAACTTTTTCAACTTTCACGCAATACATGAGCGTGAGCCATGGACATAGCATTATAGGTGGAATAGAGTGGTGGTTGTGGAGAAGACAAAAACGAGGAATATGGTCTCACATCAACTAGGCGTATCAATGGGCTATGGAGATGCCCATCAATAAATATCAATGTGAGTGAGTAGGGATTGCCATGCAACGGATGCACTAGAGCTATAAATGTACGAAAGCTCAACAAAAGAAACTAAGTGGGTGTGCATCCAACTTGCTTGCTCACGAAGACCTAGGGCATTTGAGGAAGCCCATCGTTGGAATATACAAGCCAAGTTCTATAACAAAAATTCCCACTAGTATATGAAAGTGACAAAATAAGATACTCTCTATAATGAAGATCATGGTGCTACTTTGAAGCACAAGTGTGGAAAAAAAGGATAGTAGCATTGTCCCTTCTCTCTTTTTCTCTCTTTTTTTAGAGACTCCCCTTTTTTTGGAGACTCTTTCTCTTTTTTTTGGAGACTCTTTTGGCCTCTTTTTTTTATTTCCTCACACGGGACAATGCTCTAATAATGAAGATCATCATCACTTCTATTTATTTACAACTCAAGAATTACAACTCAATACCTAGAACAAAATATGACTCTATATGAATGCCTCCGGCGGTGTACCGGGATGTGCAATGAATCAAGAGTGACATGTATGAAAAATTATGAAGGGTGGCTTTGCCACAAATACGATGTCAACTACATGATCATGCAAAGCAATATGACAATGATGGAACGTGTCATAATAAACGGAACGGTGCAAGGTTGCATGGCAATATATCTCGGAATGGCTATGGAAATGCCATAATAGGTAGGTATGGTGGCTGTTTTGAGGAAGGTATATGGTGGGTTTATGGTACCAGCGAAAGTTGCGCGGTACTAGAGAGGCTAGCAATGGTGGAAGGGTGAGAGTGCGTATAATCCATGGACTCAACATTAGTCATAAAGAACTCACATGCTTATTGCAAAAATCTACAAGTCTTCAAAACAAAGTACTACACGCATGCTCCTAGGGGAAGGGTTGGTAGGAGTTAACCATCACGCGATCCCGACCTCCACACATAAGGAAGACAATCAAAGAATAAATCATGCTTCAAATTTGTCACACAACGGTACCATACATGCATGCCACGGGACTTGCAAACCTCAACACAAGTATTTATCAATTTCACAATTACTCTACTAGCATGACTCTAATATCACCACCCTCATATCTCAAAAAAATCATCAAGCATCAAACTTCTCATAGTATTCAATGCACATTATATGAAAGTTTTTATTATACCCATCTTGGATGCCCATCATATTAGGACTAGTTTTATAACCAAAGCAAATTACCATTCTGTTCTAAAAGACTCTCAAAATAATATAAGTGAAGCATGAGAGATCAATAATTTTATAAAATAAAACCACCACCGTGCTCTAAAAAGATATAAGTGAAGCACTACAGCAAAATTATCTAGCTCAAAAGATATAAGTGAAGCACATAGAGTATTCTAATAAATTCCGATTCATGTGTGTCTCTCCCAAAAAGTGTGTACAGCAAGGATGATTGTGGTAAACTAAAAAGCAAAGACTCAAATCATACAAGACGCTCCAAGCAAAACACATATCATGTGGTGAATAAAAATATAGCCTCAAGTAAAGTTACCGATAGATGAAGACGAAAGAGGGGATGCCTTCCAGGGCATCCCCAAGCTTAGGCTTTTGGTTGTCCTTGAATTTTACCTTGGGGTGCCTTGGGCATCCCCAAGCTTAGGCTCTTTCCACTCCTTATTCCAAAATCCATCAAATCTTTACCCAAAAACTTGAAAACTTCACAACACAAAACTTAACAGAAAATCTCATGAGCTCCGTTAGTATAAGAAAACAAACCACCACTTTAAGGTACTGTAATGAACTCATTCTTTATTTATATTGGTGTTAAACCTACTGTATTCCAACTTCTCTATGGTTCATACCCCCCGATACTACTCATAGATTCATCAAAATAAGCAAACAACACACGAAAACAGAATCTGTCAAAAACAGAACAGTCTGTAGCAATCTGATTCATACGCATACTTCTGTAACTCCAAAAATCCTGAGAAATTAGGAAGTCCTAAGCAATTTGTTTATTAATCTTCTTAAAAAGAATCAACTGAAAAGTACGTTCCTGTGATTTATGAAAATTATTTTCGTGCGTGCAAAAGTTTCTGTTTTTCAGCAAGATCAAATTAACTATCACCGTAGGTTATCCTAAAGGTATTACTTGGCACAAACACTAATTAAAACACAAAACCACATCTAACCAGAGGCTAGATGAATTATTTATTACTAAACAGGAACAAAAAGCAAAGAACAAAAATAAAATTGGGTTGCCTCCCAACAAGCGTTGTCGTTTAACGCCCCTAGCTAGGCATAAAAGCAAGAATAGACCTAGGTATTGTCATCTTTGGTATGCAATCCATAAGTGGCTCTCATAATAGATTCATAAGGTAATTTAATTTTCTTTCTAGAAAAGTGTTCCATGCCTTTCCTTAACGGAAATTGGAATCTAATATTTCCTTCTTTCATGTCAATAATTGCACCAATCGTTCTAAGGAAAGGTCTACCAAGAATAATAGGACATGTAGGATTGCAATCTATATCAAGAACGATGAAATGTACGGGCACATAATTCCTATTTGCAACAATAAGAACATCATTAATTCTTCCCATAGGTTTCTTAATGGTGGAATCCGCAAGGTGCAAATTTAAAGAACAATCATCAAAATCACGGAAACCTAACACATCACACAAAGTTTTTGGAATCGTGGAAACACTAGCACCCAAATCACACAAAGCATAGAATTCATAATATTTAATCTTAATTTTAATAGTAGGTTCCCACTCATCATAAATTTTTCTAGGAATAGAAACTTCTTGATCAAGCTTTTCTTCATAAGATTGCATTAAGGCATCAACGATATGTTTAGTGAAAGCTTTATTTTGACTATAAGCATGAGGAGAATTCAACACGGATTGCAACAAGGAAATACAATCTATCAAAGAGAAATTATCATAATTAAATTCCTTGAAATCCAAAATAGTGGGTTCATTGCTATGTAAAGTTTTGACCTCTTCGATCCCACTTTTATTGATTTAAGCATCAAGATCTAAAAACTCCGAATCATTGGGACGCCTTTTAACTAAAGTTGACTCATCTCCAGTCCCATCTTTATCAAGATTCATATTGGAAAACAAAGATTTAATAGGAGTCACATCTATCACTTTTAGATCTTCATCATTATTATCATGAAAACTAGAAGAACACACTTTCACAAAGCAATCTTTTTTAGCACGCATTCTAGCGGTTCTTTCTTTGCACTCATCAATGGAAATTCTCATGGCTTTGAGAGACTCATTGATATCATGCTTAGGAGGGATAGATCTAAGTTTCAAAGAATCAACATCAAGAGAAATTCTATCCACGTTCCTAGCCAACTCATCAATCTTAAGCAGTTTTTCTTCAACTAAAGCAGTGAAATTCTTTTGCGAACTCATAAATTCTTTAACACTAATCTCAAAACCAGAGGGCATCTTATTAAAATTTCCATAAGAGTTGTTGTTGAAATTACCATAATTATTAGAGGAATTACTAGGAAAAGTTCTAGAATTAAATTTTCCTCTATACGCGTTGTTACCAAAATTGTTCCTACCAACATAATTCACATCGATAGATTCATTATTATTCTCAATCAAAGTGGACAAAGACATATCAGTAGGATCAGAAGAAACACTCTTATTAGCAAACAATTTCATAAGTTCATCCATCTTTCCACTCAAAACATTAATTTCTTCAATCGCATGAACTTTTTTACTAGTGGATCTTTCGGTGTCCCATTGAGAATAATTAACCATAATATTATCTAGGAGTTTAGTAGCTTCTCCTAAAGTGATTTCCATAAAAGTGCCTCCTGCGGCCGAATCTAAAAGATTTCTAGAAGCAAAATTCAATCCGACATAAATTTTTTGTATAATCATCCATAAATTCAAACCATGTGTAGGGCAATTACGTATCATCAATTACATTCTCTCCCAACCTTGTGCAACATCCTCATGATCAAGTTGCTTAAAATTCATAATATCGTTTCTAAGAGAGATGATCTTAGCGGGAGGAAAATACTTAGAGATAAAAGCATCTTTGCACTTATTCCATGAATCAATACTATTTTTAGGCAAAGAAGAGAACCAAGTTTTAGCACGATCTCTAAGCGAAAACAGAAATAGCTTCAATTTAACAATATCATTACCCACATCTTTCTTCTTTTGCATATCACACAAATCAACGAAGTTGTTTAGATGGGTAGCGGCATCTTCACTAGGAAGGCCAGAAAATTGATCTTTCATAACAAGATTCAACAAAGCGGTATTAATTTCACAAGATTCAGCATCGGTAGCAGGAGCAATCGGAGTGCTAATAAAATCATTGTTGTTAGTATTGGGAAAGTCACACAATTCAGTATTATCTTGAGCCATCGTGACAAACAATCAATCCAACACACAAGCACACAAGAAGCCAGCGAAAAGAGACGAACGAGAAAGAGGCGAAGAAAAGGCAAAGTTTTTCAAAAATCGTTTTAGAAGTGGGGGAGAGGAAAACGAGAGGCGAATGGCAAATAATGTAATGCGAGGGAGAAGAGTTTATGATGGGTACTTGGTATGTCTTGACTTGAGCGTAGATCTCCCCGGCGACGGCGCCAGAAATCCTTCTTGCTACCTCTTGAGAATGCGTTGGTTTTTTCCTTGAAGAGTAAAGGGTGATGCAGCAAAGTAGCGTATGTATTTTCCTTGGTTTTTTAGAACCAAGGTATCAATCCAGTAGGAGACAACACGCAAGTCACCTAGTACCTGCACAAACAATCAAGAACCTTGCAACCAACGCGATAAAGGGGTTGTCAATCCCTTCACGGTCACTCGCAAAAGTGAGATCTGATAAAGACAATAAGATAAATATTTTTGGTATTTTTGTTGTATAGATTGGAAAGTAAAGATTGCAAAATAAAATAAATAGGAAACTAGACTTGTAGATCGGAAACTTATATGATGGAAAATAGAAGATTATATGATGGAAAATAGACCCGGGGGCCATAGGTTTCACTAGTGGCTTCTCTCAAGATAGCATATATTACGGTGGGTGAACAAATTACTGCCGAGCAATTGATAGAAAAGCGCATAGTTATGAGAACATCTAGGCAATGATCATCAATATAGGCATCACGTCCATGTCAAGTAGACCGAAACAATTTTGCATCTACTACTATTACTCCACACATCGACCGCTATCCAGCATGCATCTAGAGTATTAAGTTCATAAGAACAGAGTAACGCATTAAGCAAGATGACATGATGTAGAGGGATAAACTCAAGCAATATGATATAAACCCCATCTTTTTATCCTCGATGGCAACAATACAATACGTGCCTTGCTGCCCCTGCTGTCACTGGGAAAGGACACCGCAAGATTGAACCCAAAGCTAAGCACTTCTCCCATTGCAAGAAAGATCAATCTAGTAGGCCAAACTAAACCGATAATTCAAAGAGACTTGCAAAGATATCAAATCATGCATATAAGAATTCAGAGAAGAACCAAATATTATTCATAGATAAACTTGATTGTAAATCCAAAATTCATCGGATCTCGGCAAACACACCGCAAAAGAATATTACATCGAATAGATCTCCAAGAACATTGAGGAGAACTTTGTATTGAGAATCAAAGAGAGAGAAGAAGCCATCTAGCTAATAACTATGGACCCAAAGGTCCGTGGTAAAATACTCACACATCATCGGAGAGGCTATGGTGTTGATGTAGAAGCCCTCCATGACCAATTCCCCCTCCGGCGGAGCGCCGAAAAAGGCCCCAAGATGGGATCTCACTGGTACAGAAGGTTGCTGCGGTGGAATTGTAGTTTCGTGGCTCCCCCTGATGTTTTTAGGGTATAAGAGTATATATAGGCGAAAGAAATAGGTCGGTGGAGCTCCGTGGGGCCCATGAGGGTGGGGGCGCCTACCCCCTGGGCGCGCCCTCCTGCCTCGTGGCCGCCTTGCGGAGTTCCAAACTTCAACTCCAAGTCTTCTGGATTGCGTTTGTTCCAAGAAAGATCATCGTGGAGGTTTCATTCCGTTTGGTATTCCTTTTCTGCAAAACACTGAAATAGGCAAAAAACAGGAATTGGCACTGGCCTTCGGTTAATAGGTTAGTCCCAAAAATAATATAAAAGAGCATATTAAAGCCCATTAAACATCCAAAACAGATAATATAATAGCATGGAACAATAAAAAATTATAGATACGTTGGAGACGTATCATTAGGTATGATAGCACTGTTGGCTATCTAATCACAAGATAATGTCTATTTTGCCACTATGGTTACCCCTTGAACTATAAAAGGAGGCCCAAGGCAACCTAGACAAGGATTCGTACCCTCTCACACTTGTACTCGCGTAGTAGCTCTCCCCGAGGCTACCTTGCCGGGTTTGAGTGATGTGTGCCTTCTTGTTCCCCCATCCAATCCACCAAAGCAGGGGTAGGGTTTTACACTTCCCAGTGGCCCGAACCTATAAAAAACCAGAGTCTTGTCATCGTGCTGCCTCACGGCCTCCGCTCTTTGTGCAATGTGATCTCCCCCTGCCAAACCACAAGGGACCGGCGGACCCATAGGTGATCGTGTGCATCCACCCACGACATAAACGATTATCACGAACAAGGAAATATAATAATTACCACTTTATTATTGCCTCTAGGGCATATTTCCAACAGGTTTTGCATAGGTAATAACGGTTCTTGCTAGTTGCCCGTAGCAGCCACGTAAAACTTGCAACAAAAAAAGTAGAGGACGTCTAACTTGTTTTTGCAGGGTATGTTGTGATGTGATATGGTCAAGACGTGATATGATATATGTTGATGTATGAGATGATCGTATAAGCCCTTGCGCAGTCGCCTTCGTCTTCCAAACTTCTTCGCGCGGGAGATGGAGCTCGAGCAACCGCGCGCCCTGAGGCTACACATGAGGGTTGTGGGGATGGAAGCATGAGGGTTGATGTTGACTTCCCCGCCCCTCATGTATTGTATCTCCGCCGCGGCTGGAAGACTTTTGCCCGTGCCCACAGCTTCTCGGAGGGGCACATTCTCCATTTCAAACTAATGGAGAGTGGCTTGCTCTCCGTCAAGATCTTCGGGCGCTCGGGAGGCCGCTTAGGGTGCTGCATGGAGAGCTCAACCGACGATGAAAGCTCCTCCTCGAGTGAAAGCGACGAGGAGGACAGTGACGGAGATGACGACGGCAGCGGGCGGAGGAGCGATGACTCTCACTCCAGCTGATCGCCGCCCGCACCATCTTCATCAGGCGCATCCCCTCCCGGCAGTGTGATTTGCCGGGGAGTTGGATGCAGAGGTGCAGATGGTGCTGCCGGGCTCCTCCAGTAGCCTTCCAGTTGGATCCCGACAGGCTTCCTCTCGGGCTGCAACTCTTGTTAGCCTTGCCGAATCCTGCTGGCCCTGGTGATGGTGGTTGACGGGACCGCCTCCCGCCGTGCTCTCCATCGAGGCGTTCCCTCATGCTTCTACTCCCCCCGGGCTACCTCTCCTGGAGCCCGATGAGAGCGGGCCGGACCTTTGCTATGGCACCCCTTTTGCCCTCCTTCCCTTCGACGGTTGCGCCTAGGAGGAGATGGACAAGAAAGGGCATTACGGAGCACTTACTTTTTCAATCTTAAATTTGCTGGCAATTGCCAAATATTAATTCAAATAATGTAATCTCTCAAGTCCATCTTTGTGTTCTGTAATGCTTGTACTTGTATCAGCATATGAATGAAAAAGATGATCCTTGTCAGGAACCCGTGCACGTGTATGTCCATGCAGAGGTGGAGCGCCTCTTTAATAAAAATAAACAAGTTACCCCGGCAGGATATCCTGTCGGCACCCTCTTTTGTCTGCCGGAGAGCTCTGTCTGCCGGGGAACAGATAGAGGGGCACCCACCAACTCCCTTTTACCAAAGGCTACTACGACCATCCTGACCGAAGCAACGTTCTAGTCATGGATGGGAGCACCTAAGTCTCAAAAAGAGAGGCGAGGTTTCCTTATGCAAAGTTATAGCTTTACAGAACACTAATGGACAAGAGGTAAACCTGGCTTGCCGGGGATTGTTACGTCGTGCAATCTTCTCGTCTCTTGTGGAAGCCAAGTTCACGGCAGGAACCTGCAACTCCATATAGATGAGAATGAATGCAGGATGCAATCCTATCTATATTCTTATGCAAATGCATATGCAATGATCTTGGTGTGCTCGTGCATGCATGCAATCTTAGTTGTGGCCCCCCTACAGCGCTTCTTTATTTTATCTTGCACGGGGTCATCGCCCCGGCTTGTATAGGGGGTTACATGCAACTTCGGCAAGGCCATGTACAATGGGTGGCTGTCGGGCAGGACTCGGCAGCCTCTGCGCCTTACGGGTAGAACTTTCGGAGATGCTCAATATTCCATGAGTTTTGCAATTGAGTGCCATTTCCGGTCTCCAGACGGACTGCGCCAGGTCTGGTGACTCGTACTACCCGGTAAGAGCCTTCCCACTTTGGTGACAACTTGTGTGTACCCTTGGCGGACTGAACGCGCCTAAGGACAAGGTCACATTTCTCAAAACACCGGGCATGAACCCTACGGCTATGATAGCGATGCAGGGCTTGCTGGTAGCATGCAGCACGCGTAGCAGCCCGGAGACGGTTCTCCTCGTAGCACAGCGTCGTCACGCCGGTGCTGATCTTGCGCTACTTCATCGTAGGCAAGTACTCGAGGGGACTCGTAAATGAGTTCCGTGGGGATAACTGCTTTTGCCCCGTAGACCAGGGAGAAGGGAGTCTGCCCGGTAGCTCGGTTAGGTGTCGTTTTGAGGGACCAGAGAAATACCCGTAGCTCCTCAATCCACCGCATGCTGCGCTTCTATAGCGTATCGAAAGTCCTTGTCTTGAGTCCACGAAGCACTTCAGCGTTTGCCCTCTCAGCTTGTCCATTGTTCCGGGGGTGTGCCACAGAGGCGAATGAGATCTTGCATCCGAGGGCATGAACGTATTGCATGAAGGCGTGGCTCGTGAACTGGGTGCCGTTGTCAGTGATGATCCTTGCCGGAACTCCGAAATGACACACCAATTCTTTCAAGAACTTGATAGCTGACTGAGCAGTCACCTTTTTCACGGCAGACACTTCCGGCCACTTTGTAAACTTGTCGATGGCAACGAACAAGAATTCAAAGCCCCCGATTGCTCGGGGGAAGGGGCCGAGGATATCTAGCTCCCAGACCGAAAATGGTCATGATAGAGGGATTGGCTGAAGGGCTTGGGCAGGCAGGTGTATTCTCTTGGAATGGAACTGGCAAGCTTCACATGTCGTGACGAGCTCAACTACATCTTGGAGGGCTCTGGCCCAATAGAATCCTTGCCGGAATGCTTTCCCAACTAATGCCCTTGATCCAATGTGTGAGCCGCACATTCCTCTGTGAATCTCAACCAGCAGTTCCTTTCCATCTTCCTGGCAAACACACTTCAATTTCACACCGTTGGGCCTTCTTCTGTATAGAGTGTCATCGACAAACTGATACATACTGGCCCTCCGGGCTACTCTCTCAGCTTCATCTTGGTTGCCGGGAAGCTCTTCGGTTTGGAGGAAGCGGACGATTTGCCTTGCCCAAGTTGGAGCCTGGGGCTCGGCAACGAGGACTAGTGGCACCTCCTCGGCTGCGGTTGCACCAGCCTCGTGATCAGCTATGCTGTTTTCCGCATGGGGTACGTGCTCTGTTTGCAACCCGTCAAAGTGCTCCTCTAATCTCCTCACTTCCTCAACGTATGCTTCCATCAATGGGCTTTGATAATCCGTGTTGACTTGTCTCACCACAAGCTGTGAATCTCCTCGAATGATCAACTTCTTGATTCCCAATTCTGCTAAAATTCTGAGCCTGGCAAGGAGCCCTGCATACTCAGTTGTATTGTTGCTGGCTTCTTCCTGAGAAAAGTGCATCTGGACGATGCACTTCAAGTGTTCCCCGGAGGGGGCAACAAGAAGCACGCCAGCCCCTGCACCTTGTAGGGAAAAAGCACCATCAAAATACATAATCCATTCCTGGGGTGATTCCTTGCCGGGGAGAGCTGTTTCTGTCACTTCCTCATCAGGGGTTGGCGTCCATTGTGCAATAAACTCTGCCAATGCCCTGCTCTGAATAGTTGATGTGCTCTCAAACTTCAAACCAAAGCTGGACAACTCCAAAGCCCATTCCACTATTCTGCCGGTGGCCTCAGGGTTTCGGAGTATCCTTTGCAATGGAAAACGAGTGACAACCGTGATCTCATGGGCTTGGAAGTAGTGGCGCAGTTTCCTTGAGGCCATGATGAGGCCAAAGATCAACTTTTGCACACCAGAGTACGTCGATCTAGCCCCTTGCAACAAGGAGCGGACGAAGTACACTGGGCGCTGCACCACTTTCTTCCTTGCCGCATCCTTGGGGTTGAACTTGTTGCCGTGCTCACTGCTGTCCTTGGCGGGAGCTGTAGGAGATATGCCCTAGAGGCAATAATAAATGATATTATTTATCTCCGAGTTCATAATTATGTTTATGTTCCATGCTATAACTGCAATGATTCTCGAGTCTGCAATATCCACGAGGCTCGGAGGAAGACTCATATGCACGTGTGGAATAATAAACGGTAAGAAGTATTCCTAGTCTGGCCTCTAAGACTAGCTCAAGTGTTGCATGATGGTTCTGTTTTCCTGATCATGGGCATGTCTATGCCAGCAATTTTGAGGGCACAATGTTAAGAGAACATTTGTGTTGAATCGACCCGGATTGATGTTATGCTAAGAGATTCATTCGTCACAAGTTAATGGTGCATAACACAGAGATGGTTAACGTTTGCATGATTACTTAGACCATGAGAGTATCGAGTTTCTTCATGCTTGCTTCATGAACTTTGGGGTTTGTTAAACGTCGTCCGTAAATGGGTGGCTATTACGGCGACTTACGGGTTCATGGAAAAGTGTGTCAAGTAACTTGATAGCTCAAGATTGGGATTTGCTCCTCCGACGATGGAGAGATATTCTCGGGCCCTCTCGGTATTACGGTATCCATCATCGTCTGGCCAGACACAGTGTGATTTGATCACTAGGATGCCGGAACACGGAAACGAGAAAAGAGAACAAAACCGGTAACGAGGTAACTTGCATGGTGGACAAATTGTTAGTATGCAACAAATCTCACCTCGGGTGTTTGTGACATATCGCGAAGCAATAGGAATAGCTCACTGCAACTGGAGGTTCGCTCGAATATTCATTCGTGTGGGTATAGGGGTCAATATGGGTGTCCACGGCTCCGATGTTGATCATTGATCGGAAGGGGTTCCGGGTCATGTCTATACTTTACCGAACCTATAGGGTCACACGCTTAAGGGTCATCTATCTGCTGAATACTAGACAGGGAGTCTGAGAGAAAATCATCGAAAAAGTTTCAGACACCGAAAAGTTTCGTACAGCGGAAAAGTTCCGCAGAGAGAGGTCACCGGATGAGTTTCGGTGAAACCAAAATAGTTGTTTCGGGGTATGCCATTAAGTAAAAATGGTTTCGGCACATGCCTGATAATTCTTCGAGGGTGCCAGAATCATTCTGGAAACTTTTTGGAATTTTCAGAAATAAAAAACGAAAATGTTTCGGAGCTGCAGGAACCGGTTCAGATGCTTTTCGCAGATGAAAATCACTAAACTGGAATTGTTCCAGAACACGTTGAAAATTATTATGGTGGGTACTGGAAATGTTCTAAGCCCACATAAATATTTTCAGTTCGAACGGATGCTGAAAAATGTCGTCGTGAATAGTGAAAGTGCTTTTTGGGATATTTTATGGAAAGCCACCTTTTGGGGTTTTGCCCAAAAGATCTAGGGATGACATGGATGGATTGGGAGGCCCTCATGGGGGCCCCCCAGGGGGTGTGGCCGGCCACACTTGGGGCTCCACCTTGGAGCCCCTCTTGTTCCTTGGTTTCACTCTTATGTCCTTGAGGAAGGACTTCATTCATGTGCATTTTGGGTTTTTGTGTTAAACTACCCTACCCCTTGGGATTTCCTATAAATAGAGGTGGAGGGGCAGCCCTCCACACTCACTCTTTCTCACATACATGTTCCATGCATGATCTGGCTTCTCTCTCCCTCCCAGCGAAATAGTTTCGTAGAGCCGTAAGGCTGTCTGGGTTCCGGCAGGAACTAGTTCTGGACGGCGAAGCCCTGCCGGAGAGATGACACCGTATGTGTGCAACTCTGTAGAGAGATCGTAGTTTCGGTCTTAGTTCGTAAGTGCCTCCCGAAGGGCTGTCCGTGTGACCATCCGAGTTTAGAAGGTCCTCCCGAAGGGCTGTCCGAGTGACCATTCGATTTTCGAAGGTCCTCCCGAAGGGCTGTCCGTGACACCGTCCGGGGGACTGTTCGACCACCTCCCGGAGGGTTGTCTGAGGAGCAGATGAGGGTATACATCCTCGCGGTTGGGAGGTTGTAAATCCTAGCTGCGGGGATCTGCACCGCCGATCGTCATCGACTCTACTTCCCGCTGCGCTACGAGTCGGTAACGAAAAAGATCAAACCATGTATGCAGTCTCCATAGTGGTCCTGGGCTAGTGCGTAGGTCAGAAATTTTTTGTTTTCTGTCGTGTCCCCTACAGTGGCATCATGAGCCATGCTATGCGTAGATGCAGGTTGCGATCTAGAATACATAGAGACGTATGGGTATTGCATAATATAATTAGGTAGTAGATGAGATCTATTGCTGAAAATTATTTATGCGGGTGACAGATGAAATCTGCTACCCGACGTTCTTGTTGCTTCGCTAGAATTTGCGTTTGCTCAATCTCGAGACAGCATGGTGGAATTTGACAAAGTTCTGGCAATCCGTGATCCTGATTGATCATGGAAGTGCTATCAGTTCTTTGGGTCCTGCCGTAGTCAAAAGAACGATGAAATTCGCAGATGAAAGGGCATTCCAGATATGATCTGCACGGGGGTCATGCGTATGATGAAGTTTAGTATGGGGCTCGAGATTTAATTATCTCGTGTTTTATACACCCCGAGATTTTAATCTAGCAACTTGAATAAGCATACTTGATGATAAAACGTTGGTAGTTGCGGTTTAAGTCAAAACCTTAGAAGCCACGAAAAATAAAATTTTGCATAAACCGATTAGAGGCGTCTAACTTGGTTTTGCGGGATATGCATGTGATGTGGTATAGCAATGCTCATATTCAATTTGATTATGTATGAGATGACTATATGATGTAATTAACATGACCTGCGTGTCATGATTCGGCATGATGGCTGGAGCCATATGATTGTCACTTTAATGACCTGCGTGTCAACCTTAAGTAATGCACTTATTTTATTAGCTATAGAGATAGCAATATTATCTGGTGCATCAACAGGGTGGTGGCAATCTTCGTGAAGGTGAACACCGACGCGAATGCCGAAGACGAAGAAATGAAATACTTCTCCGTCAGAAAGGGCTATACCATGTCATGCTATTATGAATTGCCTGAGATGTTTATCCCTTATGATGCACCCTTCTTGATTGCGCGGTAGTCGCTTTTTATTAGGGTGATCTCTCACTTAAAATATCAAAGTAGTTAGTGTTCACCCAAGTGTAGCACCGTCTGAAATTCGTATCTTTTCGGGGTGCGCCATGTACAGATGAGCACGAACGAATCGAGAGGAATGAGGCGGGTGAGGTCAGACCACGCAGCAAGATCACTTGGTTTTCTTTGACGTTCAGGCAGGAGAGTCCTGAGCTCGGAACACGCCCATCGAAAGATGAACAAGAATCACATAGAGATGTGATCGACAAGTTGGCCTACCGATTGAAATTCGTGTCATCAGTGATGAACCCGTCAATGGCATCGAATAGAAATATGGATCTTGAATCACTCTAAACAATTATGAGAGATATTGATTTGAGTGGGAGCGCACTGTTGAATTAACATGTTTATTCTCAGTGCAATTAATTATGAACACTGTCTAAGTGTTTCTTGCAAAATAGTTGTAGAATAATGGCTCGCGTTTCCACCTTCCCTGTTAAAATTGAATAGCTGTTAAATATCTGGTTAAAACTTTACGTTTGGTAACGTAATGTGAGGATTGTACTCAAAAGTGTCGAGAAGGATTTTGTCCTATCGCATGCTTTCTGTATCCTCCCGCTAATGCTATGGATCATGTGACTCTCGTCCTTCGATCCAAAAGCTAGAATTCTGTTATGGTCAAGTGGAATATGTTTGCTTCCATGAAACCCAAACTTCGAAAGTTGGGATAGTTATATGATATTCATGGAACTGAAAATTATTTTCAGATACAAACAAAGCAATGTTTGTTTGCAAGTATTAGTAAAAGTGTTTACTATGCATTTGACTGTTGGGAAAGGGATCCAGAAGAACGCCTGTCATATAATGATAGGTGAATAAAACAACAACTTAAAGAGAAAGGAAGTGTCCAAAGGGTGTTAGTATGACTTACACGCCTAGGAAGTCCGGGGCTAACGCCACTCTTAAGTTGGGTGCTTCTTTTGCGAGTAGGAGAAAGACTAAAAGTTAAACAGTTAGAAGTATAAAGGCAGAAAGAGAGATGACTGGAATATCCAGCTCATGTATGAATGTCATACAAGTTCTTGATGTATAGTAGGCTGGTCAAAGATATAGTTCTTGGGAATTATGGTTAAACATGTTAATCACTAATTCTTGGGTATTGTGGGTTAATCACAAAGATACCCGCTCGATTGCATTGTGTTGCGAATCAATGTAAGAGCTACTATGGCCTAAAAAGACTAGCCAGAAATGAGGTTAAGGTATACACCGGGAACATAGTAAATGTTACTATACCTTCCATCGGTGTATTGCCGTCTGTATTTATTTTCATAATTCATTTGGAGTTTTACAAACTCTAGCCCATTGCATAAGGTATCTTGCAAGAAGGTTGTTCATAAGGGAACTTTTTATGTTCGATGTTATGAATAACATAAGGGCCATACTTTCATTATGAATGAGATGTATGTTATGAATATTGATAATAATACATTACCTCTAGGTTTACTTTCAATATTCATTTTAGAGTTTCTTACACTCTAGCCCATTGCATAATGTATATTGCAAAAGGGTTGTTCATAAAAGAACAATTGTTGTTCAGTATTATGAATAACATGAAGGGCCATGCTTCCATCCAAGATGGGATGTATGTTATGAATATTGATGGTAAAATGATACATCCATAACACTGACGCTAAATGTCGCAAGACTATGAGAATACCACACATGTGTGGAACTGCATTTGGTCACATTGGAGAAACCCGCATGGAAAAATTCCATTATGATGGATTTTGAAGTCGTTTGATTTTGAATCATCTGACACTTGCAACTTTCTCCGAAAAGTGAAGTGACTGAAATACCGTTCACAGGCCATAAGGACCGAGCAACAAACTTATTGGTGATCATACATTTTGATGTGTGTAGTTCAATAAATGTTGTTGCAAGTAGTGGATTTATATATCTTCAGAAATGACTCAAGTAGATATATGGATATTTGCTTGATGAGACGTAAGTCTGGATCTTTTGAAATCATTCGAAAGGTTTTCAAAAATGAAGTAGAAGTTATTGTAACAAGGAAATTATGTTTCTACAATTTGATTGCATAAAGGAATATCTGAGTTACAAGTTTAGCGAATGTCTGATGAGTTGTGAAAAGAGTTTCATAACTTACACCTTCCGGAACACCACTATGAGTGGAATGTCTGTGAAGATGTAATCAAACCATTTATGACATGGTAAGGTCAAAGATGACATAAATAAATTTGCCATTATCCCTTTTAAAGTGATGCTTTAGAGACTGCGGCTTTTACACTGAAAAGAGCTACATCGGGTCTGTTGAAATGAAGCCATGGTATGGTACGCCCAACTATGTTATATCTTTTCTTAACATTTGGAATATGGGGCTTGTGTAAAAGGTTACAAACCTATTCCAAATCAGACAAGTGCTACTTTGTAGGTTATACCAAAATGTTGGGCATTCCTCCCTCACTATACCGAGGCAAATAGTTTTGCCGCGAAACGGTGTGCTTTTAAAGAGAATGGTTCTTTCAAGAAGGTGAGTGGGAGAATAGTGCAACTCGACGAGATAAACAGTATCTTCGTCATCATATCAAAGGAAAGAGACCTTGGAAGTAATTCCAGAGTTTCCTACTGTGACTGATACGGAAGTCTCTACAATAAAATGTATGAACTTCGGTCGAACTTGCAGCTGAACCACGTAGGCAAGGCTCGTGCAAACCTCTCAGGTGCGCAAACGAGATATTGTTGTTAGGCAACATTATACCTACGATACACAAGGAAGCGTTGATGGGCCCTGACTCCGGAATTGGCTAAATGCCAATACAACCCGAGTTAGTTTCCATATAAGTGATTCAAGATTAAAACCTTGATACACCTTTCGGAAGACTTAGAGTCTAACGAATATTTATGGAACTTTAAACTGATACGGATAAAAAAATTTATCCATAAAGCTCGACTTGTTGAAATAACAAGTTCAAGAGTTGACTACGATAAGGTTGTTTTCATCGTAGCGATGCTTAAAGTCGGTTCGGGTTGAACTAGCAATTAATACATATTTCAATCATGAGATATGAAACATGGATGACAATAGGATTTCCATCTAATGGAAATGAAACCAAGGACTTGCATGTGTTACAGTCCAAGGCATTTTGTCTATCCAGAGGATGCTAGTAAGGGTGCAAACTTCAGAGTTCCAGCGATGGACAGAAGAGAGCAAAATGGAGTTGGAATCTTCGTGCTTTGATGAAATGGTCAAAGGGTTCTGACTTCATCAATGAGTAACGAAGATGCTTGTAATTCAAGAAAGTAAGTGGGAGCGTAATAATATTTCTAAAAACCTTGTGTGCTTGACACATTGTTAATTGGAAATAAATTTCTTGACACGAATTAGGACTTCATTTGAAATTGTTTTTGATGAAGTGCTTAGGCTAAATAGCCTCAATTTTAGGCATGATGATCTATGGATATAGATTTACCTAATATGGCTAAGCAATGAATACATATTGACAAGGTGCTAAAACCTATTTAGCATTTAAAACGCCAAGGAGTGATTCTTGACTAAGTCACATGAAAGAGTTTTTACAAGACTCGGTGTCCCAAAACACTGAGGAGTAAAATACATGATGGAGATTCCACACACCTTCGTGTTTTGGATTAATCATGTATTCCATGGTATGTAAAACAACCAGATATGTCCGATACTCCCAAGGTGTTGCGAGTATGGATACTAAAGTGATCAAAGTACTGATCGTGGGACAACAGTGAAAGATGTCATTGAGTACTAGAGTAAGTACTGATGATATGTTTTCTTGCAAGCGGAGATCATGAAGAGTTCGTTGTAAAATGTTACATCGATACAGTCTTCATCTTTTCTCCGTGCGATTTTCGATTTAAGTTAAGGGTTTTGTGTAATACACAATATGGTGGCACGGTAGTTGGAAATTGTTCCCAACAGGATACTGTGGCGAATTCTATAACAAATGACTAAGTATGTTGACGCTTTAGATGCGACAAAAGAAGATGTTGAATCATATAGTTCATTCATGAAATTAGTATGGTTCCAAGATGGCTTTTGTCAATGGGACACTACTGCAGGTAGTTGCTCCATAACTCAGTCTGAGGAATCCAGGTTCGACCTATGATTCACATATATACAACGCCAAGTCCACACAAAATATGAATTTTGTGAAAGCATGAAAATGCGAGGATATGCAGAGATACACACGGAGCTGAAATTGTCAGATCCGATGGACATCAGGCTATACCACATGCGAAGCATTTTTTACACCAGTATGCCATAGGTGTAAAGTGCATTAGCATTAACTAGATTATTGACTCTAGTGCAAGTGGGAGTCTGTAGGACATATGCCCTAGAGGCAATAATAAATGATATTATTTATCTCCGAGTTCATAATTATGTTTATGTTCCATGCTATAACTGCAATGATTCTCGAGTCTGCAATATCCACGAGGCTCAGAGGAAGACTCATATGCACGTGTGGAATAATAAACGGTAAGAAGTATTCCTAGTCTGGCCTCCAAGACTAGCTCAAGTGTTGCATGATGGTTCTGTTTTCCTGATCATGGGCATGTCTATGCCAGCAATTTTGAGGGCACAATGTTAAGAGAACATTTGTGTTGAATCGACCCGGATTGATGTTATGCTAAGAGATTCATTCGTCACAAGTTAATGGTGCATAACACAGAGATGGTTAACGTTTGCATGATTCCTTAGACCATGAGAGTATCGAGTTTCTTCATGCTTGCTTCATGAACTTTGGGGTTTGTTAAACGTCATCCGTAAATGGGTGGCTATTACGGCGGCTTACAGTTCACGGAAAAGTGTGTCAAGTAACTTGATAGCTCAACATTGGGATTTGCTCCTCTGACGATGGAGAGATATTCTCGGGCCCTCTCGGTATTACGGTATCCATCATCGTCTGGCCAGACACAGTGTGATTTGATCACTGGGATGCCGGAACATGGAAACGAGAAAAAAGAACAAAACCTGTAACGAGGTAACTTGCATGGTGGACAAATTGTTCGTCCACGGGGATGCAACAAATCTCACCTCGGGTGTTTGTGACATATCGCGAAGCAACAGGAATAGCTCACTGCAACTGGAGGTTCACTCAAATATTCATTCGTGTGGGTATAGGGGTCAATATGGGTGTCCACGGCTCCGATGTTGATCATTGATCGGAAGGGGTTCCGGGTCATATCTATACTTCACTGAACCTATAGGCTCACACGCTTATGGGTCATCTATCTGCTGAATACTAGATAGGGAGTCCGAGAGAAAATCATCGAAAAAGTTTCGGACACCGAAAAGTTTCGTACAGCGGAAAAGTTCCGCGGAGAGAGGTCACCGGATGAGTTTCGGTGAAACCGAAATAGTTGTTTCGGGGTATGCCATTAAGTAAAAATGGTTTCGGCACATGCCTGATAATTCTTCGAGGGTGCCAGAATCATTCTGGAAACTTTTTGGAATTTTCAGAAATAAAAAACGAAAATGTTTCGGAGCTGCAGGAACCGGTTCAGATGCTTTTCGCAGATGAAAATCACTAAACTGGAATTGTTCCAGAACACGTTGAAAATTATTATGGTGGGTACTGGAAATGTTCTAAGCCCACATAAATATTTTCAGTTCGAACGGATGCTGAAAAATGTCGTCGTGAATAGTGAAAGTGCTTTTTGGGATATTTTATGGAAAGCCACCTTTTGGGGTTTTGCCCAAAAGATCTAGGGATGACATGGATGGATTGGGAGGCCCTCATGGGGGCCCCCCAGGGGGTGTGGCCGGCCACACTTGGGGCTCCACCTTGGAGCCCCTCTTGTTCCTTGGTTTCACTCTTATGTCCTTGAGGAAGGACTTCATTCATGTGCATTTTGGGTTTTTGTGTTAAACTACCCTACCCCTTGGGATTTCCTATAAATAGAGGTGGAGGGGCAGCCCTCCACACTCACTCTTTCTCACATACATGTTCCATGCATGATCTGGCTTCTCTCTCCCTCCCAGCGAAATAGTTTCGTAGAGCCGTAAGGCTGTCTGGGTTCCGGCAGGAACTAGTTCTGGACGGCGAAGCCCTGCCGGAGAGATGACACCGTATGTGTGCAACTCTGTAGAGAGATCGTAGTTTCGGTCTTAGTTCGTAAGTGCCTCCCGAAGGGCTGTCCGTGTGACCATCCGAGTTTAGAAGGTCCTCCCGAAGGGCTGTCCGAGTGACCATTCGATTTTCGAAGGTCCTCCCGAAGGGCTGTCCGTGACACCGTCCGGGGGGCTGTTCGACCACCTCCCGGAGGGTTGTCTGAGGAGCAGATGAGGGTATACATCCTCGTGGTTGGGAGGTTGTAAATCCTAGCTGCGGGGATCTGCACCGCCGATCGTCATCGACTCTACTTCCCGCTGCGCTATGAGTCGGTAACGAAAAAGATCAAACCACATATGCAGTCTCCATAGTGGTCCTGGGCTGGTGTGTAGGTCGGAATTTTTTTGTTTTCTGTCGCGTTCCCCTACAGGAGCTGCTGCTGCCGCAGCCTTTGCCGCGACAGCATCCCGGTACATCTTGTCCACACAGATAATTGCATCCTTCTCATCTGACGGGATAGTGATGACTCCCAGTGGCCCAGGCATCTTCAAGGTGTTATAAGCATAGTGGGATGCGGCCATGAACTTGGCCAGGGCCGGGTGATACGTCTCCAACGTATCTATAATTTTTGATTGCTCCATGCTATATTATCTACTATTTTGGACATTATTGGGCTTTATTATTCACATTTATATTATTTTTGGGACTAACCTATTAACGGGAGGCCCAAGCCAGAATTGCTGTTTTTTGCCTATTTCAGAGTTTCGCAGAAAAGGAATATCAAACGGAGTCCAAACGGAATGAAACCTTCAGGAACGTGATTTTTAGGAAGAATATGATCCAGGAGACTTGGACCCTACGTCAAGAAACAAAAGAGGAGGCCACGAGGTAGGGGGCCCGCCTACCCCCCCCCCCCACCAGGGCGTGCCCTCCACCCTCGTGGGCCCCCTGTTGCTCCACCGACGTACTCCTTCCTCCTATATATACCTACGTACCCCCGAACGATCAGATACGGAGCCAAAAACCTAATTCCACCGCCGCAACCTTCTATACCCACGAGATCCCATCTTGGGGCCTGTTCTAGAGCTCCACCGGAGGGGGCATCGATCACGGAGGGCTTCTACATCATCAACATAGCCCCTCCGATGAAGTGTGAGTAGTTTACCTCAGACCTTGGGGTCCATAGTTAGTAGCTAGATGGATTCTTCTCTCTTTTTGGATCTCAATACAATGTTCTCCCCCTCTCTCGTGGAGATCTATTCGATGTAATCTTCGTTTGCGGTGTGTTTGTTGAGACCGATGAATTGTGGGTTTATGATCAAGTTTAGCTCTGAACAATATTTGAATCTTCTCTGAATTCTTTTATGTATGATTGGTTATCTTTGCAAGTCTCTTCGAATTATCAGTTTGGTTTGGCCTACTAGATTGATCTTTCTTGCAATGGGAGAGGTGCTTAGCTTTGGGTTCAATCTTGCGGTGTCCTTTCCCAGTGACAGTAGGGGCAGCAAGGCACGTATTGTATTGTTGCCATCGAGGATAACAAGATGGGTTTTTTATCATATTGCATGAATTTATCCCTCTACATCATGTCATCTTGCTTAAGGCGTTACTCCGTTTTTATGAACTTAATACTCTAGATGCATGCTGGATAGCGGTCGATGAGTGGAGTAATAGTAGTAGATGCAGGCAGGAGTCGGTCTACTTGTCTCGGACGTGATGCCTATATACATGATCATACCTAGATATTCTCATAACTATGCTCAATTCTGTCAATTGCTCAACAGTAATGTGTTCACCCACCATAAAATACTTATGCTCTTGAGATAAGCCACTAGTGAAACCTATGGCCCCCGGGTCTATCTTCATCATATTAATCTTCCAATACTTAGTTATTTCTTTTGCTTTTTACTTTGCTTTTATTTTACTTTGCATCTTTATCACAAAAATACCAAAAATATTATCCTATCATATCTATCAGATCTCACTCTCGCAAGTGACCGTGAAGGGATTGACAACCCCTTATCGCGTTGGTTGCGAGGATTTATTTGTTTTGTGTAGGTGCGAGGGACTCGCGCGTAGCCTCCTACTGGATTGATACCTTGGTTCTCAAAAACTGAGGGAAATAGTTACGCTACTTTGCTGCATCACCCTTTCCTCTTCAAGGGAAAACCAACGCAGTGCTCAAGAGGTAGCAAGAAGGATTTCTGGCGCCATTGCCGGGGAGGTCTACGCAAAAGTCAACATACCAAGTACCCATCACAAACCCTTATCTCCCGCATTACATTATTTGCCATTTTCCTCTCGGTTTCCTCTCCCCCACGTCACCCTTGCCGTTTTATTCGCCTTTTCTTTGCCTTCTTCCCGTATGTCCTTTTGTTTGTGTTTCCATGTGCCTTCTATTTGCTTGCATCTTTGCTTGCTAAAAATCTATTGATATGGATCCACTTAAAGTGTTCTACTTGGATCATCTTCGATCCTTATGCGCTCGTGCTGAAACCCCAACTAGCCTAGTTGATGGGAAATCTTTAGATGAGCATGCTCATTTTGTGCGTCACCGTTTGTCTGAAAAGGGGAAACTCTTATGGAATCAAATAAACAGATTGCTATGTTATGCTTGGAATCTTTGTGAAATTTGTGATTTTACTTGTTGCTCTAAGAACCCTAAAAAACACCTCCCCTACCTATGTGAGTTTAATGAAAATGAAATCTTATCTTCTTATGCAAAGGGTGCTTATAGTTACTATGATATCGAACAAATTGAAGAATTTGTTGCTTTTAAGGGTGCTTATGAAGTTGCTTCTTTGATTGAAAAGTATGATATTACTCTCTACGAATCTAAATATTGCTATGAAAACTATGCTCATAATGTCTATGTCAAAGAATTTATTGAGAGAATGACTGTTGCTTTGGAAGAAAATAATGATATGCATGAATCTATAGATAATGATGATTCCGATGATTTGATTGAAATATCCCTTGATGAATATGATGTTTGCTATTCTTTTGGCCATGATGCCAATATTTATGAAGATGAATTTGCTATAGTTCCTTATGTTAAACATGAGATCGTTGCTATTACACCCATCCTTGGTAGTTCCTTCGATGAAAAGCATGATTGCAATTTTTACTATAAATTCTATTAATGTCAATTGTGCTAAAAATATGCAAAACCCTAAGCTTGGGGATGCTAGTTTTGCTATGTCTACTACTTGTTGCAATGATCATGATTGGGGTGATTCTTCATATGATCTTGAAAATTTATTTAAGCCCCATGATGAATATGAGATTGATAATAATGTTTGCAATAGTATTGAAAGTGGGTTTGGAAGAGTGTCAACTTTAGATCCCACATATTTGGATTTTCACCAATCTTATGAAGTTTTTGATAAAAGTGGGTTTGGAGAGGTCATGACTTTAGTTAATGTTAATCCCACTATTTTGAAAGAGTGTCAACTTTGCATACATGTGGATCGTGTTAAGCATATGTTTTGTGATAGCTATATTGTTGAATTTGCTTATGATCCTACATATATTTATTATGAGAGAGGAAAATATGGTTGTAGAAATTTTCATGTTACTAAATTACCTCTCGTTATGTTGAGATTGCTATTGTTTCTTTCCGCTTCCTTGCATATTCTAGTTTTTGCTTGCCTTGATAATTTGTTTGCCTATAAGATGCCTATGCATAGGAAGTAGTTTAGACTTAGATGTGTTTGTCACGTGTTTTATGATGCTCTCTTTGTGCACCAATTCTTGTCTTTCTTGTGAGCATCATTGAAATCTTTATGCCTAGCTAGGGGCGTTAAACGATAGCGCTTGTTGGGAGGCAACCCAATTTTATTTTTAGTTTTTTTGCTTTTTGCTTCTGTTTAGGAATAAATATTTGTTCTAGCCTCTGTTTAGATGTGTTTTTATGCTTTAATTAGTTTTTGTGCCAAGTTAAACCTATAGGATCTTCTTGGATGATAGTTATTTGATCTTGCTGAAAATTCCAGAAACTTTCTGTTCACGAAAATAATTGTTAAAAATCACCAGAACGTGATAAAATAGTTATTCCAATTGCTGCTGATCAATAAACAAATTTTCTAGGTCTTCCTATTTTGGCTTATTTTTTGGATTTCCAGAAGTTTGCGTTAGTTACAGATTACTACAGACTGTTCTGTTTTTGACAGATTCTGTTTTTCGTGTGTTGTTTGCTTATTTTGATGAATCTATGGATAGTAAAATAGTTTATAAACCATAGAGAAGTTGGAATACAGTAGGTTTAACACCAATATAAATAAAGAATGAGTTCATTACAGTACCTTGAAGTGGTCTTTTGTTTTCTTTCGCTAACGGAGCTCACGAGATTTTCTGTTGAGTTTTGTGTTGTGAAGTTTTCAAGTTTTGGGTGAAAGATTTTGATGGATTATGGATCAAGGAGTGGCAAGAGCCTAAGCTTGGGGATGCCCATGTCACCCCCAAGATAATCTAAGGACACCATAAATCCAAAGCTTGGGGATGCCCCGGAAGGCATCCCCTCTTTCGTCTACTTCCATCGGTAACTTTACTTGGAGCTATATTTTTATTCACCACATGATATGTGTTTTGCTTGGAGCGTCTTGTATGATTTGAGTCTTTGATTTTTAGTTTAACACAATCATCCTTGCTGTACACACCTTTTGAGAGAGCCATACATGATTTGGAATTTATTAGAATACTCTATGTGCTTCGCTTATATCTTTTGAGTTATATAGTTTTGCTCTAGTACTTCACTTATATCTTTTAGAGCACGGTGGTGATTTCTTTTATAGAAACTATTGATCTCTCATGATTCACTTAGATTATTTTGAGAGTCTTAAATAGCATGGTAATTTGTTTAAATAATCCTAATATGCTTGATATTCAAGATTAGTAAAAGCTTTCTTATGAGTGTGTTGAATACTATGAAAAGTTTGATGCTTGATAATTGTTTTGAGATATAAAGATGGTGATATTAGAGTCATGCTAGTTGAGTAGTTGTGAATTTGAGAAATACTTGCGTTAATGTTTGTGATTCCCGTAGCATGCACGTATGGTGAACCGTTATGTGATGAAGTCGGAGCATAATTTATTTATTTATTGTCTTCCTTATGAGTGGCGGTCGGGGACGAGCGATGGTCTTTTCCTACCAATCTATCCCCCTAGGAGCATGCGCGTAATACTTTGCTTTGATAACTTGTAGATTTTTGCAATAAGTATATGAGTTCTTTATGACTAATGTTGAGTCCATGGATTATACGCACTTTTCCTCCTTCCACCATTGCTAGCCTCTCTAATACCGCGCACTTTTCGCCGGTATCATACACCCACCATAAACCTTCCTCAAAACAGCCACCATACCTACCTATCATGGCATTTCCATAGCCATTCCGAGATATATTGCCATGCAACTTTCCACCGTTCCGTTTATTATGACACGATCCATCATTGTCATATTGCTTTGCATGATCGTGTAGTTGACATCGTATTTGTGGCAAAGCCACCGTTCATAATTCTTTCATACATGTCACACTTGATTCATTGCATATCCCGGTACACCACCGGAGGCATTCATACAGAGTCATATTTTGTTCTAAGTATCGAGTTGTAATTGTTGAGTTGTAAGAAAATAAAAGTGTGATGATCTTCATTTTTAGAGCATTGTCCCAAGTGAGGAAAAGGATGATGGAGACTATGATTCCCCCACAAGTCGGGATGAGACTCCGGACGAAAAAAAAGGCCATAAAAAAATAAAAGGCCCAAATAAAAAAATGAGAGAAAAAGAGAGAAGGGACAATGTTACTATCCTTTTACCACACTTGTGCTTCAAAGTAGCACCATGATCTTCATGATAGAGAGTCTCTCATTTTGTCACTTTCATATACTAGTGGGAATTTTTCATTATAGAACTTGGCTTGTATATTCCAATGATGGGCTTCCTCAAAATGCCCTAGGTCTTCATGAGCAAGCGAGTTGGATGCACACCCACTTAGTTTATTTTGTTGAGCTTTCATATACTTATAGCTCTAGTGCATCCGTTGCATGGCAATCCCTACTCACTCACATTGATATCTATTGATGGGCATCTCCATAGCCTGTTGATACGCCTAGTTGATGTGAGACTATCTTCTCCTTTTTTGTCTTCTCCACAACCACCATTCTATTCCACATATAGTGCTATGTCCATGGCTCACGCTCATGTATTGCGTGAAGATTGAAAAAGTTTGAGAATGTGAAAAGTATGAAACAATTGCTTGGCTTGTCATCGGGGTTGTGCATGATTTAAATAATTTGTGTGGTGAAGATAGAGCATAGCCAGACTATATGATTTTGTAGGGATAACTTTCTTTGGCCATGTTATTTTGAGAAGACATAATTGCTTTGTTAGTATGCTTGAAGTATTATTATTTTTATGTCAATATTAAACTTTTGTCTTGAATCTTTTGGATCTGAATATTCATACCACAATTAAGAAGAATTACATTGAAATTATGCCAAGTAGCACTCCGCATCAAAAATTCTGTTTTTATCATTTACCTACTCGAGGACGAGCAGGAATTAAGCTTGGGATGCTTGATACGTCTCCAACGTATCTATAATTTTTGATTGCTCCATGCTATATTATCTACTGTTTTGGACATTATTGGGCTTTATTATTCACTTTTATATTATTTTTGGGACTAACCTATTAACGGGAGGCCCAAGCCAGAATTGCTGTTTTTTGCCTATTTCAGAGTTTCGCAGAAAAGGAATATCAAACGGAGTCCAAACGGAATGAAACCTTCGGGAACGTGATTTTTAGGAAGAATATGATCCAGGAGACTTGGACCCTACGTCAAGAAACAAAAGAGGA